>NC_053394.1:130828138-130839932 GCF_905171765.1 Bufo bufo | reverse complement strand
CCGATAGAGGCACGCAGTTTGTGTCCAGGTTCTGGAAGGCTTTCTGTTCTCGCCTGGGGGTTCGGCTGTCCTTCTCTTCTGCTTTTCAACCGCAGTCGAATGTTCAGACTGAGCGCCTCAATCAGAATCTGGAGACATATTTGCGCTGTTTTGTGGCAGAGAACCAGGAGGATTGGTGTTCATTTCTCCCTCTTGCTGAGTTTGCTCTGAACAACCGTCGTCAGGAATCTTCTGATAAGTCACCATTCTTTGGTGCATATGGGTTCCATCCGCAGTTTGGGACATTCTCGGGAGGGGCTCTTTCTGGTTTACCTGAGGAGGAGAGATTTTCCTCGTCTTTGTCTACCATTTGGCAAAAGATTCAGAGTAATCTTAAAAAGATGAGTGAGAGGTATAGGCGTGTGGCTGATAAGAGACGTGTGCCTGGTCCGGACCTGAATGTGGGTGATCTGGTGTGGTTGTCTACAAGAAATATTAAACTGAAGGTTCCCTCCTGGAAATTGGGTCCCAAGTTTATTGGGCCTTATAAAATCTTGTCAGTCATCAATCCTGTTGCCTTCCGTCTTGATCTTCCACGGGTTTGGAAGATACATGATGTATTTCACAGATCTCTCTTAAAACCATATGTCCAGCCCACGGTACCCTCCTCTTTGCCTCCTCCTCCGATTTTGGTTGATGGCAATCTGAAGTTTGAGGTTTCCCGAATTGTGGACTCTCGCATTGTCCGCGGTTCTCTTCAGTACCTCGTTCATTGGAAGGGTTATGGTCCTGAGGAGAGGATGTGGGTTCCGGTGTCGGACATTAAAGCCACTCGCCTCATCAGGGCATTTCATAGGGCTCATCCTGAGAGGGTGGGTCCTGGGTGTCCGGAGTCCACCCGTAGAGGGGGGGGTACTGTCACTACCAGAGCTTTGGGACGTTCTCACAGCTCTGTTTCTCCACCCCTGTGATGATGTCACTACTAGAGCTGGGAGGAGTTCTCACGGCTCTGTTTACTTTTGGTTTCTTTCCTCCCAGCTGTTCCTCATGCGTTTGATTTCCCTCTCTTTATATCACCCCTCCTCCTATTGTAGGGCGTGGATTATAGTTCTCATTTCAGTTGTAGCTCTTGCTTTAGTATCTTCACTTGTAGCTATCAGTTCACTGGACCTGTGTTCTGCTGCAGCAAGCACTCCGGATATTGCCAGCTGTCCTTGGATCCGCATCTTCTCTGCGGCTGCAACACCTTCAGCTAAGTGTACAGACATTGTTGTGTACCTGATTATTTTCTGACTGGATCTGAGGTGGCCACGGTTCCCTCCATATACTGAGTAGGGCACCGGTGGCCGTGCCCCTTCCACTATTGTAGGGGTTACAGTGGTCATCAGTCTTAGGTACGTGGGCATGCCTCGTTCTGCCATTTGGATCCGGGCATGTGCTTTAGCAGCATAGGGAGAGCTTTGAGGGTCTGACAGGAGTCACCCTTTATCCTCCCTAGTTTGGGTCCGGTCAGTAGCTCTTTTACTGTGTATACTATTGTTGCTCACACACAGCCGTGACACACTGAGGCCTTCCGCAGCCTGATGTCGGCGGCCGTCCCTCGTTATGCAGTCCCCAGCCGCCACTATTTTTCAAGGTGTGCCATGCCCACCTTACACCAATATGTGTCCCGTAAAATCACACGTGCCCTGACCAACACAGTTAGTGGGAAGGTCCACTTAACCACGGACACATGGACAAGTGCATTTGGCCAGGTACGCTACATTTCCCTGACGGCACACTGGGAGAATATTGTGGAGGCCGGGAGCGAGTCGTACTCTGGGATGGCACAGATGCTACCGATGCCAAGAATTGCGGTCCCTATGTCGATCAGGGTTTCCACCAGCACCTATGTTCGTGGCTCCAATATCCACTTCTCCTCCTCCTCCACTTCCACCTCTGAATTATCTACATGCAGCACCAGTCAGTCAGTTGGTAGCTGGAAGCAGTGTAGCACTGCAGTGGTGAAGCGGCAACAGGCCGTGTTAAAGCTGATATGCTTAGGGGACAAACAGCACACCGCCGCAGAGCTGTGGCAGGGGATAAGAGACCAGACTGAGCTATGGCTCTCGCCACTCAACCTAGAACCAGGCATGGTTGTGTCTGATAATGGCTGTAACTTGGTGGCGGCTTTGGAGCTCGGCAAGCTTACACACATCCGATGCCTAGCCCACGTCTTAAACTTAGTGGTTCAGCGGTTTCTCAAAACCTACCCCAATTTCCTTGAGCTACTGGTGAAGGTGCGCCGTTTGTGTGGAGATGTTTCAGCCAGTCTGTCAATGCTGCAGCAGTGCTGGAAATTGCTAGCTCACCGGCTGTTGTGCGACGTGAGCACGTGCTGGAACTCGACGTTGCACATGTTGGTCAGGCTTTGTGAGCAGCAGAGGGCAGTAGTGATATACCAGCTGCAACATGGTCATCGCCTTTCCAGTCAGCTTCCGCTATTCAGAAGTGAGGAGTGGGCATGGATGTCTGACCTCTGTGAGGAATTAAGAAACTTTGAGGAATTGACACAGATGGTAAGCGGCGATAACGCTATTATCAGCGTAACCATCCCACTTCTGTGTCTACTCAAACGCTCGCTGCTCACAATTAAGGACAACGCTTTGCATGTGGAAGAGGTGAAAATGGGGGAAGACATTACACAGGGTGATAGCCAGACCACCCTCAGTTCGTCTTCTCAGCGCAAATTGGACGATGAAGAGGAGGAGGAGCAGGAGACGGTTGCCTCCGCTACAGAGGGTAGTACCCATGAAGCTTTTATTCTATCTGTTCTGGGTTAATGGGCAGAAGAGGAGAATGAGGATGAGGAGATTGAAGTCTTGCCTGTTGGTACTCTGGCACACATGGCTGACTTCATGTTAGGCTGCCTTTCCAGCGACCCTTGCGTTATACGCATTTTAGACAACATGGATTACTGGTTGTAAACCCTTCTCGACCCCCGCTACAAAGAGAAATTCTCATCTCTCATTCCTCTGGTGAAGAGGACAAGCAAAATGGTGCAATACCAGAAGGTCCTTGTTGAAAAATTGCTCCAAAAATTTCCATCTGACAACGCTGGTGGCAGAGTCCATAGATCCTTGGACAGCCGAGGAGAGGAGACAAGGGAAACACACAGCAGTTTCAACAGTGGCAGGGCAACACTCTCCAAAGCCTGGGGCAGTTTCATGACACCCGGCCAGCACCCTCACCCTGATGCGTGGCCTACTGTCAAAAGGAGGGAAAAATTTTGGAAGATGGTGAAGGAGTACATAGCAGACCGTGTCAGCGTCCTGAATGATCCCTCAGCACTTTACAACTACTGGGTGTCCAAGATGGACACGTGGCACGAACTGGCGCTCTACGCCTTGGAGGTGCTGGCCTGCCCTGCTGTCAGTATTTTGTGTGAGCGGGTATTTTGTGCTGCTGGTGGCATTATAACAGATAAGCGTATCCGCCTGTCAACTGAAAATGCTGACATTTTGATTCTTATAAAAATGAACAAGGCCTGGATTGACCATGACTTCTCAACTCAACTAGAGGAAAGCTGATGAACATAAAGGCACTTTAAATGTGTTGTTTATAATGTACTGAATACACTGTATTCCCATGCACCCCTTCCATCACAAACAAGGGTATATGGTTGAATCTTCCTTTTCTCATCCTCCTCCTCCTCCTCTTCCATCATATCTACATGCTTATTCGTCGTATATAATTCCCTCGCATATATGCTCTCGCATATAATGATTTACAGGGTCAGCTCATCTGCAGGCCCTCGCATATAATTTTTTAGAGGGTCAGCTCACCAGCAGGCCCTCACCTACAATCTTTTACAGGATCAGCTCACCTGCAGGCACTCAAATATAATGTTTTACAGGGTCAGCTCACCTGCCGGTCCTCGCATATAATGTTTTACAGGGTCAGCTCACCTTCAGGTTTTCACCTACAATGTTTTACAGGGTCAGGTCACCTGCAGGCCCTCGCATATAATTTTTTAGAGGGTCAGCTCACCTGCAGGCCCTCACATATAATTTTTTAGAGGGTCAGCTCACCTGCAGGCCCTTGCATATAATTTTTTAGAGGGTCAGCTGACCAGCAGGCCCTCACCTACAATCTTTTACAGGGTCAGCTCACCTGCAGGCCCTCACCTACAATCTTTTACAGGGTCAGCTCACTTTCAGGTTTTCACCTACAATGTTTTACAGGGTCAGGTCACCTACAGGCCCTCGCATACAATTTTTTAGAGGGTCAGCTCACCAGTAGGCCCTCACCTACAATCTTTTACATGATCAGCTCACCTGCAGGCCCTCGCCTACAATCTTTTAAGGGTCAGATCATCTGCAGGCCCTAGCATATAATTTTTTAGAGGGTCAATTCACCTGCAGGCCCTCGCATATAATGTTTTACAGGGTCAGCTCACCAGCAGACCCTCACCTACAATCTTTTACAGGGTCAGCTCACTTGCAGGCCCTCACATATAATTTTTTAGAGGGTCAGCTCACTAGCAAGCCCTCACCTACAATGTTTTACATGGTCAGCTCACCTACAGACCCTCACCTACAATCTTTTACAGGGTCAGCTCACCTGCAGGCCCTCGCATATAATGTTTTACAGGGTCAGCTCACCTGCAGGCCCTTGCAGATAATTTTTTAGAGGGTCAGCTCACCAGCAGGCCCTCACCTACAATCTTTTACAGGGTCAGATCACCTGCAGGCACTCGCATATAATGTTTTACAGGGTCAGCTCACCTGCCGGCCCTCGCATATAATGTTTTACAGGGTCAACTCACCAGCAGGCCCTCACATATAATATTTTACAGGGTCAGCTCACCTTCAGGCCCTCACCTAAAATCTTTTACAGGGTCAGCTCACCTGCAGGCCTTCACCTACAATGTTTTACAGGGTCAGCTCACCTATAGACACTCGCATATAATTTTTTTAGAGGGTCAGCTCACCTGCAGGCCCTCACATATAATTTCTTAAAGGGGCAGCTCACCAGCAGGCCCTTACCTACAATCTTTTACAGGGTCAGCTCACCTGCAGGCCCTCACCTACAATCTTTTACAGGGTCAGCTCACCTGCAGGCCCTCACCTACAATCTTTTACAGGGTCAGCTCACCTGCAGGCCCTCGCATATAATGTTTTACAGGGTCAGCTCACCTATAGGCCCTCGCATATAATTTTTTAGAGGGTCAGCTCACCATCAGGCCCTCACCTACAAACTTTTACAGGGAAAGCTCACTAGCAGGCTCTTGTATATAATCTTTTAGAGGGACAACTCACCTGCAGGCACTCGCATATAATGTTTTATAGTGTCATCTCACCTGCAGGCCCTTGCAGATAATTTTTTAGAGGGTCAGCTCACCAGCAGGCCCTCACCTACAATCTTTTACAGGGTCAGCTCACCTGCAGGCACTCGCATATAATGTTTTACAAGGTCAGCTCAGCAGCAGGCCCTCGCATATAATGTTTTACAGGGTCAACTCACCAGCAGGCCCTCGCATATAATATTTTACAGGGTCAGCTCACCTTCAGGCCCTCACCTACATTCTTTTACAGGGTCAGCTCACCTGCAGGCCTTCAACTACAATGTTTTACAGGGTCAACTCACCTATAGACACTCGCATATAATTTTTTAGAGGGTCAGCTCACCTGCAGGCCCTCACATATAATTTCTTAAAGGGGCAGCTCACCAGCAGGCCCTCACCTACAATCTTTTACAGGGTCAGCTCACCTGCAGGCCCTCACCTACAATCTTTTACAGGGTCAGCTCACCTGCAGGCCCTCGCATATAATTTTTTAGAGGGTCAGCTTACCTGCAGGCCCTCGCATATAATTTTTTAGAGGGTCAGCTCACCAGCAGGCCCTTACCTACAATGTTTTACAGGGTCAGTTCACCTACAGGCCCTCGCATATAATGTTTTACAGTGTCAGCTCATCAGCAGACCCTCACCTACAATCTTTTACAGGGTCAGCTCACCTGCAGGCCCTCGCATATAATTTTTTAGAGGGTCAGCTCACCAACAGGCCCTCATCTACAATCTGTCACGGATGAGAGTGCGGGAAACCCTCATCCGTGTGATGTTAAGGAATAGGGAGGCTGCTTGATTAGGACAACAGAATTAGGGAGCAAGTCACCTCCTAACGCATCCCTAAATCTGACCCTGACTCCTAGCTGTATGAGCCAACCCTGAAGGTAGGAGGACTCATACTCAGGAACCTCGGGTCCCTACTAGCCCTCAAGGGATCCCTGAACTAGGAGCTGGGTAAGACAACCTGTTCCTCCTTGAAACGGATGAACAAGAGTCTAAACTGGCCAAACTGCAAGGAAGGGGAAACATAAACAGCCTCTGGATATGGCAGGTGAGTAAAACCACTTCCACCCCTACCTGCCACAGACACACTGACTGGATCCCGTGTTCAAATGCTGACGTCCACACCAAACATAGAAAGGACATAGCACACACACAAAAACACACAGGAACCCAGATCCATAGCTGCAGTAAGAATAGACACCACACACACATAAAGTAACATCGTGACATAATATTTATGACCACAAGGGTGGCCCTCACTGGCAGATGGTATAAGAGACCAGGAGGATGACTCCAGCTTACTGCAAGGCTGGAGTACCCCTCAGCTACAGGTCTCAGCAGAGGCTAAATAGCCCAAGTGGCCACACCCACACAAACACACACTGGAAAGGGAATTAACCCTTCCAAGGCCAGACAGGGTAGTGAAGCCACTTAAAGGGAAAAGCACAAACAAGCATTCCACTGCACCTATTACCACCAGCAACGGCATGGGTGGCAACCCTGTCCTGGGGAACAGCCTGGGAGATGACCATGGTCGTGACACTCCCACCCCTCAAAGCCCCCCTACAAAATAAAAAAAGGGAAGATAGTGAGGAACTCAAAACAGGGATGGGAGAAGGGAAAAAGAAAGGGAAATCAGCATCAGTACCTGCGAGTCTCCCCAGGACTGCTGCCAGCCCCTGGAGCAACACACAGGAACCAGGGATCCGACTGCCAGCCTCTGGAGCAGTACACAGGAACCACAGACCAGCAAAGAAACAGCCCGGAGAGACCGCACTGACACTGCGTCCACTCTCTACACACTTTCCCACTCCAGTCGCTGCCAACAGCCACTCCTAACCAGCACACAGCCGGAACACAAACGGAATGCTGCCAGCTGACGACCAGAGATAAGAACATAGAGTGGGACAAGAAATCACCAACACGAAAACGGAAGGCAAGGTGGCGGGGAAAAGCCACCAACCGCGCAGTAAACGGTGAAACCCCTAACGCTCTCCCTCCAGAGAACGCGCATGCACCGCATAACAAGATGATGATGCATGCTGCACCCTCTTTCGAAGGTTTACCACGTAAGGAGCCATTGTGGTCATACTGTCATGGATGAGAGTGGGGGAAACCCTCATCCGTGTGATGTTAAGGAATAGGGAGGCTGCTTGACCAGGACAACAGAATTAGGGAGCAGGTCACCTCCTAACGCATCCCTAAATCTGACCCTGACTCCTAGCTGTATGAGCCAACCCTGAAGTTAGGAGGACTCATACTCAGGAACCTCGGGTCCCTACTAGCCCTCAATGGATCCCTGAACTAGGAGCTGGGTAAGACAACCTGTTCCTCCTTGACACGGACGAACAAGAGTCTAAACTGGCCAAACTGCAAGGAAGGGGAAACATAAACAGCCTATGGATATGGCAGGTGAGTAAAACCACTTCCACCCCTACCTGCCACAGACACACTGACTGGATCCCGTGCTCAAATGCTGACTTCCACACCAAACATAGAAAAGACACAGCACACACACAAAAACACACAGGAACCCAGATCCATAGCTGCAGTAAGAATAGACACCACACACACCTAAAGTAACATTGTGACATAATATTTATGACCACAAGGGTGGCCCTCACTGGCAGATGGTATAAGAGACCAGGAGGATGACTCCAGCTTACTGCAAGGCTGGAGTACCCCTCAGCTACAGGTCTCAGCAGAGGCTAAATAGCCCAAGTGGCCACACCCACACAAACACACACTGGAAAGGGAATTAACCCTTCCAAGGCCAGACAGGGTAGTGAAGCCACTTAAAGGGAAAAGCACAAACAAGCATTCCACTGCACCTTTTACCACCGGCAACGGCATGGGTGGCAACCATGTCCTGGGGAACAGCCAGCAGGCCGAGACACTGCCACCACAAGCACCCAAAACCACAAGTTGCCGCGAACAACCGCAAGTGAAGGGAGTTGTCACAGTGCACACATACATAAACCTCGTGCACCACAAACAGGGAAAGTGCACACATACAAAGACAGATTGTCAGTTGGAACCGCCTGCCCTTGACAGCAAGCTGCCTAGCAAGAGCTCAGGTTGCTATACTGCCAATACTATAATGTTGCCAGCGGCAACTACACGTGAGGCAATATACTGCAGCCCTCACCTGTGATTGAGAACGAAACCAGACCGCAGGCGACTGCACGCAGTGCCAGGAGTCACGACCATGACC
Organism: Bufo bufo; assembly: GCF_905171765.1. Classification (NCBI taxonomy): domain Eukaryota; kingdom Metazoa; phylum Chordata; class Amphibia; order Anura; family Bufonidae; genus Bufo; species Bufo bufo. Next base: position 130,831,407 of record NC_053394.1, on the reverse strand, counting down.
ATGATGGTCGTGACACAATCTTTTACATGGTCAGCTCACTTACAGGCCCTCGCCTACATTCTTTTAAGGGTCAGATCACCTGCAGTCCCTCGCATATAATTTTTTAGAGGGTCAGTTCACCTGCAGGCAGTCGCATATAATGTTTTACAGGGTCAGCTCACCAGCAGACCCTCACCTACAATCTTTTACATGGTCAGCTCACCAGCAGGCCCTCGCATATAATTTTTTAGAGGCTCAGTTCACCTGCAGGCCGTTGCATATAATGTTTTACAGGGTCAGCTCACCAGCAGACCCTCACCTACAATCTTTTACATGGTCAGCTCAACTACAGGCCCTCGCATATAATTTTTTAGAGGCTCAGCCTACCTGCAGGCCCTCGCATATAATGTTTTACAGGGTCAGCTCACCTATAGGCCCTCGCATATAATTTTTTAGAGGGTCAGCTCACCGGCAGGCCCTCATCTACAATCTTTTACAGGGTCAGCTCACCTGCAGGCACTCGCATATAATGTTTTACAGGGTCAGCTAACCTGCCAACCCTCTCATATAATGTATTACAGGGTCAGCTCAGCAGCAGGCCCTCGCATATAATGTTTAACAAGGTCAGCTCAACTGCAGGCCCTCGCATATATTTTACAGGGTCAGCTCACCTTCAGGCCCTCACCTACAATGTTTTAAAGGGTCAGCTCACCTGCATGCACTCGCATATAATTTTTTAGAGGGTCAGCTCACCTGCAGGCCCTCGCATATAATTTTTTAGAGGGTCAGCTCACCTGCAGGCCCTCACCTACAATCTTTTACAGGGTCAGCTCACCTGCAGGCCCTCACCTACAATCTTTTACAGGGTCAGCTCACCTGCAGGTTTTCACCAACAATGTTTTACGGGGTCAGCTCATCTGCAGGCCCTCGCATCAAATTTTTTAGAGGGTCAGCTCACCTGCAGGCCCTCGCATATAATTTTTTAGAGGGTCAGCTCACCCGCAGGCCTTCACCTACAATGTTTTACAGGGTCAGTTCACCTACAGGTCCTCGCATATAATGTTTTACAGGGTCAGCTCACCAGCAGACCCTCACCTACAATCTTTTACAGGGTCAGCTCACCTGCAGGGCCTTGCATATAATTTTTTAGAGGGTCAGCTCACCAGCAGGCCATCAATCATAATTTTTCAAGGGTGTATGATGCCCTCCTTTATGTGTAATAAAGTTTGCATTGGAGTGCCGGTTCCTTGTATTTTTTGGTAGACCTTTCACTTAGTGCATAGGCTTTATGTGTGTAGGAGTCTCACTACCTGAACAATTGTACCACAATGTGAATGAGGCCCTCCTTTATGTGATATACAGGTTGTATCGGAGTGTCTTTTCCTTGTAATTTTTGGCAGCACTTGCACTTTATATACAAGTAGATATACAGGAAAGAATGTTTCCTAACCATTTTTCCTCTAAAATCGATTTTATCTTTGGTTTTGTGCATATTATTGTCAGTCTGTAAAAGTGGTGTACTACTCGGACAACATTGTTCCCAGCAGCAACCTGGGAGTCCAAGATGTATCCAGACATCCTCCACATGCTGTTCCCGAACCATTTCAGTGTTGTTTCCATCAATTTCTGACCTTTTAATGTGAACCAGACACCCTCCCCTCTTCATAGCAGGGGGTGCCTGGTTTAATGCTCGGGTTCTCCCATTGACTTTCGAGCACCCGAGCAACCCAAGGTGTTCGGCCCTAGCACCTGAGTACTTTGGTGCTCGATCAACACTAATAGCAAGCCTTCATCCAGACACAAGGCTCCCAGATCCCAACATCGAGACACGGTCCGGTATTTGACCTCACATGGCTGTAAATCAGCCCAGCAGCACACGCTGGGAGGAAAATACCTGTTTTCCCAGACCAAACACCAGTGACATAAAATGTGACTTGTTCCAAGAGTGTTTAATTTGGAGATCAATCTGGAAGGGATGATGGTATTGAAGTGCAGAGCTGAGGTCAATAGACAGCATGCTAACATAAGCATTTGCTAGGTTGTTAAGCGCAGTATGCATTGCCAGAGAGACCACACTATCAGTAGATCTATTTGTGCGATAGATGAACTGATGGGGTCCAGAGTGCTGGGATGGCTGACCTTAATATAAGAGAAGATCATTCTCTCCAAGCACTTTATCACTATAGTATAATGTATGAACCCAAAATGGCCACAATGCATGTCCACAAACCTTCCACTAATAGGAATTGTAATAAAATAATAAAAGAAGGTATACGTGCCAGTGCAGCACTCTGGTCTTTGTTTACATGGCTGCAGTGGTGACATGCCTGTTTACCCCATGTGACTGCAGCAGCCAATCACTGCCTCAATGATATATGGCATGAGACTGCTGAGGCCAATAATTGACGGCGGTGATCATTTGGGGCAGGGGGGACTGGGAAATTAAAGTAGCCCTAGTTGGGTCCAAATTGATGGAAGCCAGGGCCAGCAATACCATACTGTGGCACATTATACCACTCCAACAGAGCCAAATACCACAGTCCATCAGAAGATACTGCCGCCAAAGGCACAAAATACACCCCTAAAAACTTCCACTGGCCAGCCGTAAGGAGGGCTCAGGCAGCCCCCTGGGCATCGGCCCACCAGGAAATTTCCCTGTAAGTTATATGGCCAATCCGTCCCTGATGTGGGGTATACGGGCACTTCACCGCTGCGGCCATGTAAAAAAAGACTGGTGGGAAGGACCAGAAAGTGGAGCTGGAAGATGTGAGGGATTCAACTAGTTCGTATAAGATTGTTTACAATTTTATCAAAATTCCTAGCAGTGGCCAAACGTTTAAATAGCTTGAAAAAAAAAACTTTAAGAACTAGGACATGGCTAAGTAGAATTTTTAACAAGTTGATGACTTATTTTTTCCTAAAAGGGGAAATGCTCATTTATATGAGTTAGGCCTCATGCACACGACTGTATGTACTTTGCGGTCCGCAAAAAACGAATCCGCGAAAAAATACGGATGACGTCCGCGTGCATTCTGTATTTTTCGGAACGGAACAGCTTGCCCCTAATAGAACAATACTATCCTTGTCCGTATTGCAATAATAGGACATGTTCTATTTTTTTGCGGAACGGAAATACGGACATACGGAAACGAAATGCACACCGAGTACCTTCTGTTTTTTTTGCGGACCAATTTAAATGAATGGTTCTGCATACAGTCCGCAAAAAAAATGGAACGGACACGGAAAGAAAATATGTTCATGTGCATGAGATCTTAATCTTGTGCTGAATT
>NC_053394.1:130700050-130827938 GCF_905171765.1 Bufo bufo | reverse complement strand
GACCGTGTGATACCGGCCTGGATTTCTTCTGAGTGCAGGAGCGCACGGCGTCATTGGTTGCTATGACGCTGTGCGCTTCCTGCTGCCGGCGCAGTACAGTATAACACTGGTATGATCTATACCAGTGTATTACTGTACTGCGGCGGCAGCAGGAAGCGCACGTGACGCCATGTGCTCCTGCACTCAGAAGAAATCCAGGCCGTTATCACACGGTCCGTGTTCCACGGACGTGTGCATGAGACTTAAAGGGACACTGACAGGGCTAAAAAGCATATTAACCACCTCAGCTCCTAGGGCTTAAACACCCTGAAAGACCAGGCCACTTTTTACACTTCTGACCTACACTACTTTCACCGTTTATTGCTCGGTCATGTAACTTACCACCCAAATGAATTTTACCTCCTTTTCTTCTCACTAATAGAGCTTTCATTTGGTGGTATTTCATTGCTGCTGACATTTTTACTTTTTTTGTTATTAATCAAAATTTAACGATTTTTTTGCAAGAAAATTACATTTTTCACTTTCAGTTGTAAAATTTTGCAAAAAAAAACGAGATCCATATATAAATTTTGCTCTAAATTTATTGTTCTACATGTCTTTGATAAAAAAAAAAATGTTTGGGTAAAAAAAAAATGGTGTGGGTAAAAGTTATAGCGTTTACAGACTATGGTACAAAAAATGTGAATTTCCGCTTTTTGAAGCAGCTCTGACTTTCTGAGCACCTGTCATGTTTCCTGAGGTTCTACAATGCCCCGACAGTACAAACACCCCACAAATGACACCATTTTGGAAAGTAGACACCCTAAGGTATTCGCTGATGGGCATAGTGAGTTCATAGAACTTTTTATTTTTTGTCACAAGTTAGCGGAAAATGATGATTTTTTTTTTTTTTTTTTCTTACAAAGTCTCATATTCCACTAACTTGTGACAAAAAATAAAAAGTTCTATGAACTCACTATGCCCATCACGAAATACCTTGGGGTCTCTTCTTTCCAATATGGGGTCACTTGTGGGGTAGTTATACTGCCCTGGCATTCTAGGGGCCCAAATGTGTGGTAAGGAGTTTGAAATCAAATTCTGTAAAAAATGACCAGTGAAATCCGAAAGGTGCTCTTTGGAATATGGGCCCCTTTGCCCACCTAGGCTGCAAAAAAGTGTCACACATCTGGTATCTCTGTATTCAGGAGAAGTTGGGGAATGTGTTTTGGGGTGTCTTTTTACATATACCCATGCTGGGTGAGATAAATATCTTGGTCAAATGCCAACTTTGTATAAAAAAATGGGAAAAGTTGTCTTTTGCCAAGATATTTCTCTCACCCAGCATGGGTATATGTAAAATGACACCCCAAAACACATTCCCCAACTTCTCCTGAATACGGAGATACCAGATGTGTGACACTTTTTGCAGCCTAGGTGGGCAAAGGGGCCCATATTCCAAAGAGCACCTTTCGGATTTCACTGGTCATTTTTTACAGAATTTGATTTCAAACTCCTTACCACACATTTGGGCCCCTAGAATGCCAGGGCAGTATAACTACCCCACAAGTGACCCCATTTTGGAAAGAAGAGACCCCAAGGTATTCGCTGATGGGCATAGTAAGTTCATGGAAGTTTTTATTTTTTGTCACAAGTTAGTGGAATATGAGACTTTGTATGAAAAAAAAAAAAAAAAATCATCATTTTCCACTAACTTGTGACAAAAAATAAAAAATTCTAGGAACTCGCCATGCCCCTCACGGAATACCTTGGGGTGTCTTCTTTCCAAAATGGGGTCACTTGTTGGGTAGTTATACTGCCCTGGCATTTTCCAGGGGCCCTAATGTGTGGTAAGTAGGTAAATGACCTGTGAAATCTGAAAGGTGCTCTTTGGAATGTGAGCCCCTTTGCCCACCTAGGCTGCAAAAAAGTGTCACACATGTGGTATCTCCGTATTCAGGAGAAGTTGAGGAATGTGTTTTGTGGTGTCTTTTTACATATAACCATGCTGGGTGAGATAAATATCTTGGTCAAATGCCAACTTTGTATAAAAAAAATGGGAAAAGTTGTCTTTTGCCAAGATATTTCTCTCACCCAGCATGGGTATATGTAAAATGACACCCCAAAACACATTCCCCAACTTCTCCTGAATACGGAGATACCAAATGTGTGACACTTTTTTGCAGCCTAGGTGGGCAAAGGGGCCCATATTCCAAAGAGCACCTTTCGGATTTCACTGGTCATTTTTTACAGAATTTGATTTCAAACTCCTTACCACACATTTGGGCCCCTAGAATGCCAGGGCAGTATAACTACCCCACAAGTGACCCCATTTTGGAAAGAAGACACCCCAAGGTATTCCGTGAGGGGCATGGCGAGTTCCTAGAATTTTTTATTTTTTGTCACAAGTTAGTGGAAAATGATGATTTTTTTTTTTTTTCATACAAAGTCTCATATTCCACTAACTTGTGACAAAAAATAAAAACTTCCATGAACTCACTATGCCCATCAGCGAATACCTTGGGGTCTCTTATTTCCAAAATGGGGTCACTTGTGGGGTAGTTATACTGCCCTGGCATTCTAGGGGCCCAAATGTGTGGTAAGGAGTTTGAAATCAAATTCTGTAAAAAATGACCAGTGAAATCCGAAAGGTGCTCTTTGGAATATGGGCCCCTTTGCCCACCTAGGCTGCAAAAAAGTGTCACACATCTGGTATCTCCGTATTCAGGAGAAGTTGGGGAATGTGTTTTGGGGTGTCATTTTACATATACCCATGCTGGGTGAGAGAAATATCTTGGCAAAAGACAACTTTTCCCATTTTTTTATACAAAGTTGGCATTTGACCAAGATATTTATCTCACCCAGCATGGGTATATGTAAAAAGACACCCCAAAACACATTTCCCAACTTCTCCTGAATACAGAGATACCAGATGTGTGACACTTTTTTGCAGCCTAGGTGGGCAAAGGGGCCCATATTCCAAGGAGCACCTTTCGGATTTCACTGGTCATTTTTTACAGAATTTGATTTCAAACTCCTTACCACACATTTGGGCCCCTAGAATGCCAGGGCAGTATAACTACCCCACAAGTGACCCCATTTTGGAAAGAAGAGACCCCAAGGTATTCGCTGATGGGCATAGTGAGTTCATGGAAGTTTTTATTTTTTGTCACAAGTTAGTGGAATATGAGACTTTGTATGAAAAAAAAAAAAAAAAATCATCATATTCCACTAACTTGTGACAAAAAATAAAAAATTCTAGGAACTTGCCATGCCCCTCACGGAATACCTTGGGGTGTCTTCTTTCCAAAATGGGGTCACTTGTGGGGTAGTTATACTGCCCTGGCATTTTCCAGGGGCCCTGAGGTGTGGTAAGTAGGTAAATGACCTGTGAAATCCGAAAGGTGCTCTTTGGAATGTGGGCCCCTTTGCCCACCTAGGCTGCAAAAAAGTGTCACACATGTGGTATCTCCGTATTCAGGAGAAGTTGAGGAATGTGTTTTGTGGTGTCATTTTACATATACCCATGCTGGGTGAGAGAAATATCTTGGCAAAAGACAACTTTTCCCATTTTTTTATACAAAGTTGGCATTTGACCAAGATATTTATCTCACCCAGCATGGGTATATGTAAAATGACACCCCAAAACACATTCCCCAACTTCTCCTGAATACGGAGATACCACATGTGTGACACTTTTTTGTAGCCTAGGTGGGCAAAGGTGCCCAAATTCCTTTTAGAAGGGCATTTTTAGACATTTGGATAACAGACTTCTTCTCACGCTTTGGGGCCCCTAAAATGCCAGGGCAGTATAAATACCCCACATGTGACCCGATTTTGGAAAGAAGACACCCCAAGGTATTCAATGAGGGGCATGGCGAGTTCATAGAAAAAATAAAATTTTGGCACAAGTTAGCGGAAATAGATTTTTTTTCATTTTTTTCTCACAAAGTCTCCCTTTCCGCTAACTTGGGACAAAAATTTCAATCTTTCATGGACTCAATATGCCCCTCAGCGAATACCTTGGGGTGTCTTCTTTCCAAAATGGTGTTATTTGTGGGGTGTTTGTACTGCCCTGGCATTTGAGGGTCTCCGCAATCATTACATTTATGCCCAGCATTAGGAGTTTCTGCTATTCTCCTTATATTGAGCATACAGGTAATGAGATTTATTTTTTCCGTTCAGCCTCTGGGCTGAAAGAAAAAAATGAACGGCACAGATTTCTTCATTCGCATCGATCAATGTGGATGAAAAAATCTCTGCCAAAAAAAGAAAAAGGAGGGGAAAGGCGTCTGCCAGGACGTAGGAGCTCCGCCCAACATCCATACCCACTTAGCTCGTATGCCCTGGCAAACCAGATTTCTCCATTCACATCAATCGATGTGGATGAATAAATCATTGCCGGGATTTTTTTTTTTTATATATACAAAGTGTTTGCCAAAGTATATGAACACCGCCACCTCCTCAGCTCATATGCCTCGACAAACGTATCTTTTACTGCAGAGGAGAAATCTCGTCTTGCAGCGCCGCATACACCGACTTGCGTGTAATCAGACAGCAGCGCAATGCTTCTGTCCGAATGCACATCAGTGCTGCAGCTAGTCGATCGGTTGGTCCACCTGGAAGGTAAAAAAAACAAAACAAAAAAGAAAAAACCAGGCCGCAACGCAATAAATTTATTAACTTTTCAACAGAACATATTAAACTTTTTTTAAACTTTTTTAACTGAACGTTAACTTTTTTACTTACCGGTATTTTTTTTTTGTTTAGTTTTTTTTTTACCTTTATAGAACAAACCTCTCCTTCCCCATGGGACAATGTGCAAAGCGCAAATCGCCCAAAGATGTGGCGAAGTACGTTATGCACTTTATCCCAGGTGAAAGGAGAGGTTTGCAGCAGCTGTGAGTAAAAGGGCCCTAATAGCCCTGTGTGCCTGTCCTGTGAGATGCAATCCCTATGCTAGGTGTACCTGTGTGTGGTACTTCCGGAAACACTCACCAAAGCATAGGGCAGGGTGGTCAGGACAGTCAGGACAGAAATAGCGGGTGTCACGCCTTATTCCACTCCTGCTACAGACACGACATCTTTTTCGGGGTGACGGTTGGGTTGAGGTACCAGGAACGACACTGGGGATATGTCGCTCGTGTAGACGGCTAACTACACTGGTTGGATGGGGCCACGGAACCTCCTGGATACAGGAGGTTCTCGATGATCTCTTCCTGGAATTTGAGGAAGGATCCTGTTCTCCCAGCCTTACTGTAGAGCACAAAACTATTATACAGCGCCAATTGAATTAAATATACAGACACCTTCTTATACCAGCGTCTGGTTCTGCGGGAAACTAAATACGGAGACAACATCTGGTCATTGAAGTCCACCCCTCCCATGAGCGCATTATAGTCGTGGACACAGAGGGGCTTTTCAATGACACGGGTTGCTCGCTCAATTTGGATTGTCGTGTCTGCGTGAATGGAGGAGAGCATGTAAACGTCACGCTTGTCTCTCCATTTCACCGCGAGCAGTTCTTCGTTACACAAGGCAGCCCTCTCCCCCCTTGCAAGACGGGTGGTAACGAGCCGTTGGGGGAAGCCCACGCGACTAGTTCGCGCGGTGCCACAGGCGAAAATCCGTTCTAGAAACAAATGCCTAAAGAGGGCCACACTTGTGTAAAAATTGTCCACATAAAGATGGTACCCCTTGCCGAATAAGGGTGACACCAAGTCCCAGACTGTCTTCCCACTGCTCCCCAGGTAGTCAGGGCAACCGACCGGCTCCAGGGTCTGATCTTTTCCCTCATAGATCCGAAATTTGTGGGTATAGCCTGTGGCCCTTTCACAGAGCTTATACAATTTGACCCCATACCGGGCACGCTTGCTTGGGATGTATTGTTTGAAGCCAAGGTGCCCGGTAAAATGTATTAGGGACTCGTCTACGCAGATGTTTTGCTCGGGGGTATACAAATCTGCAAATTTCTGGTTGAAATGGTCTATGAGGGGCTGAATTTTGTGGAGCCGGTCAAAAGCTGGGTGGCCTCTGGGACGGGAGGTGGTGTTGTCGCTAAAATGCAGGAAACGGAGGATGGCCTCAAATCGTGCCCTGGACATAGCAGCAGAGAACATGGGCATGTGATGAATCGGGTTCGTGGACCAATATGACCGCAATTCATGCTTTTTAGTTAGACCCATGTTGAGGAGAAGGCCCCAAAAAAATTTAAGTTCGGAAACTTGGACTGGTTTCCACCGGAAAGGCTGGGCATAAAAGCTTCCCGGGTTGGCGGATATAAATTGTGTGGCATACCGGTTTGTCTCTGCCACGACTAAGTCCAAGAGCTCCGCAGTCAAGAACAGCTCAAAAAATCCCAGGGCCGAACCGATTTGAGCCGTCTCAACCCGAACTCCAGACTGGGCGGTGAAAGGGGGAACTAATGGTGCGGCTGAAGTTGGTGACTGCCAATCAGGGTTTGCCAGCACCTCAGGGATTCTAGGGGCTCTACGGGCCTGTCTGTGCGGTGGCTGCGACGGGGTAACTACTGCACGTGCCACCGTACCAGCTTCAACTGCCCTTCTGGTGCTCGCCATGTCACCATGTTGTACGGCAGTGCTGGTACTAGGTCCAGGGAGGGCTGCGCTGCTGGTGTATGCCTCAACACGTGATCCGGCAGCAACAGCCCCACTCTGCTGCTCTTGAAGCGGATCCTGCATAACCTGTGGTCTAGCGACACGGGGCCTGGTACGCCTGGTGCTATCAGGGACCTCTACCTCCTCATCCGAACTTTGGGTCAGAGAGCCACTGCTTTCCACAGGTTCATATTCTGACCCGCTAGATCGTCAGATGAGGGTTCCCACTCCTCATCCGACTGGGTCAGAATCCTGTAGGCCTCTTCAGAAGAATACCCCCTGTTTGACATTTTGGACTACTAAATTTAGGGGTATTCCCTGAGACTACCCAAGAAAAAAAGCAAACCTGTCTTACAAAGGGAAGGCTAGCGAAGTACCGGAGGCCGCTGCGGTTGATAAAAAATATCAAAACTGATTTTTTTTATCGCCGCAGTGCGTGTAAAATGAATGTGCAGTGATCAAAAAAATATATATTTTTTGTCACTGCGGTGGGGCGGGCGTGGGTGAACGCACGTGTGGGCGACCGATCAGGCCTGATCGGGCAAACACTGCGTTTTGGGTGGAGGGCGAGCTAAGGTGACACTAATACTATTATAGATCTGACCGTGATCAGTTTTGATCACTTACAGATACTATAAAAGTACAAATGCTTATTAGCGATACGCTAAACAGCGAATAAGTGACTGCGGTGCGGTGGGCTGGGCGCTAACTCACGCTAAACTACCTAACCAAGGGGCCTAAACTATCCCTAAAACCTAACAGCCAATACTAGTAAAAAAAAAAGTGACAGTTTACACTGATCACTTTTTTTCCTTTCACTAGTGATTGACAGGGGCGATCAAAGGGGTGATCAAAGGGTTAATTGGGGTGCAGGGGGGTGATCTGGGGCTAAGGTGTAGTGTTTGGTGTACTCACAGTTCAGTCTGCTCCTCTGCTGGATCCAAGCGACGAAAAGGACCAGCAGAGGAGCAGACAAGCCATATAACAGATCATATTTACTAATATGATCTGTTATATGACTTGTGATTGGATTTTTTGAAAATCGCCAGCCTGCCAGCCAATGATCGTTGCTGGCAGGCTGGTGACGAACTTGTTCTTTAAATTTTGCCGGCCCGCGATGCGCATGCGCGGGCCGGCTTTGAGCGAAATCTAGCGTCTCGCGAGATGACGCGTATATGCGTGACTGTGCGCAGCGCTGCCACCTCCGGAACGCGAATCTGCGTTAGGCGGTCTGGAGGTGGTTAAGGTATATATATGACCGTACAGGTCTTATAAAGTGTATAAGAATCATGTAAGTATCCCCCCTGTCCACCTTATAACTACAGTAATGTGAAGTTTTATAACCTGCTGGAATCGGGTTCAATCTGCCCAAGGGGCGGTGTTTCACCTCAGCTTGCGCCCAGCCAGCCTCGCCACAACTGCCGTTTGAAGCGCCGCCCAGCTCATCAATATTCACTTCGCTGGGCGGCTACTAGTGTCCCCGGCCATCTTCCGCGCATGCGCCCGGCACCCTCACTGGTCGGGATCGCATCGCGCCTGCGCACAGTCTCATTCTCAGAGGCTGCCTCTGAAAATGAGACTGTGCGCAGGCGCGATGCGATCCCGGCCAGTGAGGATGCCGGGCGCATGCGCTGAAGATGGCCGGGGACACTAGTAGCCGCCCAGCGAAGTGAATATTGATGAGCTGGGCGGCGCTTCAAACGGCAGTTGTGCCGAGGCTGGCTGGGTGCAAGCTGAGGTGAAACACCGCCCCTTGGGCAGATTGAACCCGATTCCAGCAGGTTATAAAACTTCACATTACTGTAGTTATAAGGTGGACAGGGGGGATACTTACATGATTCTTATACACTTTCTAAGACCTGTACGGTCATATATATACCTTAATATGCTTTTTGGCCCTGTCAGTGTCCCTTTAAGTAAGCATTGGAATTTGCATCACTTGGCCTTTCCTAACGATGATGAGAACAAGCCTTAACCCTAAGAGACTATTTAAGGTCTAAAACCTCATTCAAAGTTATCTGAGCACTCAAATCTCCTTGGGGTCCCATACTTTTGCAAGGTATGCTCTCCTTTTTTCACTCAAAAATTGTACCAAACCAAAATAATACACTGATTTTGCTTAACATGTTAAAAAATGTGTTTCATCTTTACCCGTTTGCCTTTTGGAAATCATTTCATCTTCAATCTACATCTTCATTTATATCTTTCTTAGATTTTCAAAGTAACAGTAATGTTAATCAGGGATGCCCAAACTTTTGCATGCTATTTTAAGCCAGTAGAATTCATTACAGCTGAGGTCGGGCAGAGACAAACACTGGGCGCCACCTCGCTTACCATAAAAGGGGGCACAATCATGGTCACATCTGCGGCCATTCAGCCTCATAAGTGGTGTTGAGAGAATCGAAGTACCAGAAGTGGGCCTCGTTCCGAATTTTAGGGAAAATTTGATTTGCCGCAAAGCTGAATTTCCTCGCATTGTATACTAGCACTACAGGGAGGATGGAGGAACATTATATACTGGTACTATATACTATATATATATACAGTCAGGTCCATAAATATTGGGAAATCGACACAATTCTAACATTTTTGGTTTTATACACCACCACAATGGATTTGAAATGAAACGAACAAGAAGTGCTTTAACTGCAGACTGTCAGCTTTAATTTAAGGGTATTTACATCCAAATCAGGTGAACGGTGTAGGAATTACAACAGTTTGCATATGTGCCTCCCACTTGTTAAGGGACCAAAAGTAATGGGATAATTGACTTCTCAGCTGTTCCATGGCCAGGTGTGTGTTATTCCCTCATTATCCCAATTACAATGAGCAGATAAAAGGTCCAGAGTTCATTTCAAGTGTGCTATTTGCATTTGGAATCTGTTGCTGTCAACTCTCAAGATGAGATCCAAAGAGCTGTCACTATCAGTGAAGCAAGCCATCATTAGGCTGAAAAAACAAAACAAACCCATCAGAGGGATAGCAAAAACATTAGGCGTGGCCAAAACAACTGTTTGGAACATTCTTAAAAAGAAGGAACGCACCGGTGAGCTCAGCAACACCAAAAGACCCGGAAGACCACGGAAAACAACTGTGGTGCATGACCGAAAAATTATTTCCCTGGTGAAGAAAACACCCTTCACAACAGTTGGCCAGATCAAGAACACTCTCCAGGAGGTAGGTGTATGATCCTAAGCATACCACCTCATCAGTGAAGCATGGTGGTGGTAGTGTAATGGTGTGGGCATGTATGGCTGTCAACGGAACTGGTTCTCTTGTACTTATTGATGATGTGACTGCTGACAAAAGCAGCAGGATTAATTCTGAAGTGTTTTGGGCAATATTATCTGCTCATATTCAGCCAAAAGCTTCAGTACTCATTGGACGGCGCTTCACAGTGCAGATGGACAATGACCCAAAGCATACTGCAAAAGCAACCAAAGAGTTTTTTAAGGGAAAGAAGTGGAATGTTATGCAATGGCCAAGTCAATCACCTGACCTGAATCCGATTGAGCATGCATTTCACTTGCTGAAGACAAAAGTGAAGGGAAAATGCCCCAAGAACAAGCAAGAACTGAAGACAGTTGCAGTAGAGGCCTGGAAGAGCATTACCAGGGATGAAACCCAGCATCTGGTGATGTCTATGCGTTCCAGACTTCAGGCTGGAACTGACTGCAAAGGATTTGCAACCAAGTATTAAAAAGTGAAAGTTTGATTTATGATTATTATTATGTCCCATTACTTTTGGTCGCTTAACAAGTGGGAAGCACATATGCGAACCGTTTTAATTCCTACACCGTTCACCTGATTGTGATGTAAATAGCCTCAAATTAAAGCTGACAGTCTGTAGTTAAAATACAGGGTGGGCCATTTATATGGATACACCTTAATAAAATGGGAATGGTTGGTGATATTAACTTCCTGTTTGTGGCACATTAGTATATGTGAGGGGGGAAACTTTTCAAGATGGGTGGGGACCATGGCGGCCATTTTGAAGTCGGCAATTTTGAATCCAACTTTTGTTTTTTTTTCAATAGGAAGAGGGTCATGTGACACATCAAACTTATTGGGAATTTCACAAGAAAAACAATGGTGTGCTTGGTTTTAACGTAACTTTATTATTTCATGAGTTATTTACAAGTTTCTGACCACTTATAAAATGTGTTCAATGTGCTGCCCATTGTGTTGGATTGTCAATGCAACCCTCTTCTCCCACTCTTCACACACTGATAGCAACACCGCAGGAAAAATGCTAGCACAGGCTTCCAGTATCCGTAGTTTCAGGTGCTGCACATCTCGTATCTTCACAGCATAGACAATTGCCTTCAGATGACCCCAAAGATAAAAGTCTAAGGGGGTTAGATCGGGAGACCTTGGGGGCCATTCAACTGGCCCACGACGACCAATCTACTTTCCAGGAAACTGTTCATCTAGGAATGCTTGGACCTGACACCCAGAATGTGGTGGTGCACCATCTTGCTGGAAAAACTCAGGGAACGTGCCAGCTTCAGTGCATAAAGAGGGAAACACATCATCATGTAGCAATTTTGCATATCCAGTGGCCTTGAGGTTTCCATTGATGAAGAATGGCCCCACTATCTTTGTACCCCATATACCACACCATACCATCAATTTTTTTGTACCAACAGTCTTGGAGGGATCTATCCAATGTGGGTTAGTGTCAGACCAATAGCGGTGGTTTTGTTTGTTAACTTCACCATTCACATAAAAGTTTGCCTCATCACTGAACAAAATCTTCTGCGTAAACTGAGGGTCCTGTTCCAATTTTTGTTTTGCCCATTCTGCAAATTCAGTGCACCGATCTGGGTCATCCTCGTTGAGATGCTGCAGTAGCTGGAGTTTGTAAGGGTGCCATTTGTGAGTAGCTAATATCCGCCGAAGGGATGTTAGACTAATGCCACTTTCCAGTGACATGCGGCGAGTGCTACGCTGTGGGCTCTTGCTAAATGAAGCTAGGACAGCCACTGATGTTTCTTCATTAGAGACAGATTTCATGCATCCACATTTTGGCAAATCCAACACTGAACCAGTTTCACGAAACTTAGCAAGCAGTTTGCTAACTGTAGCATGGGAGATGGGTGGTCTCGTAGGGTGTCTTGCATTGAAATCTGCTGCAATGACCCGGTTACTGCGTTCACCAGACATCAACACAATTTCTATCCACTCCTCACGTGTTAACCTCGGCGACATGTCAATGGCTGTAAACAAAGAGAAACTTGTAAATAACTCATGAAAGAATAAAGTTACGTTAAAACCAAGCACACCATTGTTTTTCGTGTGAAATTCCCACTAAGTTTGATGTGTCACATGACCCTCTTCCTATTGAAAAAACAAAAGTTGGATTCGAAATGGCCAACTTCAAAATGGCCGCCCAGGTCACCATCCATCTTGAAAAGTTTCCCCCCTCACATATACTAATGTGCCACAAACAGGAAGTTAATATCACCAACCATTCCCATTTTATTAAGGTGTATCCATATAAAGGGCCCACCCTGTACATCTTTTTCGTTTCATTTCAAATCCATTGTGGTGGTGTATAGAGACAAAAATGTTAGAATTGTGTCGATGTCCCAATATTTATGGACCTGACTGTATATGTATATATATATATATATATATATATATACAGTACAGACCAAAAGTTTGGACACACCTTCTCATTCAAAGAGTTTTCTTTATTTTCATGACTATGAAGGCATCAAAACTATGAATTAACACATGTGGAATTATATACATAACAAACAAGTGTGAAACAACTGAAAATATGTCATATTCTAGGTTCTTCAAAGTAGCCACCTTTTGCTTTGCACACTCTTGGCATTCTCTTAACGAGCTTCAAGAGTTAGTCACCTGAAATGGTCTTCCAATAGTCTTGAAGGAGTTCCCAGAGATGCTTAGCACTTGTTGGCCCTTTTGCCTTCACTCTGCGGTCCAGCTCACCCCAAACCATTTCGATTGGGTTCAGGTCCGTTGACTGTGGAGGCCAGGTCATCTGGCGCAGCACCCCATCACTCTCCTTCATGGTCAAATAGCACTTACTTTCAAAGTTTTCCCAATTTTTCGGCTGACTTACTGACCTTAATTTCTTAAAGTAATGATGGCCACTAGTTTTTCTTTACTTAGCTGCTTTTTTCTTGCCATAATACAAATTCTAACAGTCTATTCAGTAGGACTATCAGCTGTGTATCCACCTGACTTCTCCTCAACGCAACTGATGGTCCCAACCCCATTTATAAGGCAAGAAATCCCACTTATTAAACCTGACAGGGCACACCTGTGAAGTGAAAACCATTTCAGGGGACTACCTCTTGAAGCTAATCAAGAGAATGCCAAGAGTGTGCAAAGCAGTAATCAAAGCAAAAGGTGGCTACTTTGAAGAACCTAGAATATGACATATTTTCAGTTGTTTCACACTTGTTTGTTATGTATATAATCCCACATGTGTTAATTCATAGTTTTGATGCCTTCAGTGTGAATCTACAATTTTCATAGTCATGAAAATAAAGAAAACTCTTTGAATGAGAAGGTGTTTCCAAACTTTTGGTCTGTACTGTATATATTTTGGAACTATGGGGAGAAAGGGATGCAAATGAGCTCTTAACAAGCACTGCCTCTAATGTTACCAGATGTAAGGCAGTCTTGTCATCCGAGTCATGTCTCAAGGCCTATTTAAAGGGTGGAACATTGACTTATAGACTAGCTGCCTTACATCGGGTGGCATTAGAGGCAGAGCTTGCTAAGAGCTATTTCCCAGAAGTCCAGGGGGGCATGTATGGCCTATTAATCTCCCAACACCGATTAAGGTGCTCTATAGCCAGGGTTGAGCGAACCCGAACTGCGAGTTCGGTTACCCGGACCTGAACCTGGACTTTTTCACTGAAGTTCGGGTTTGGGTTCGGTGTTTGGGTGATTTTATTATTTTCCATTATAACATGCTTATAACGGAAAATAATAGCATTTTTAAGACAGAATGCTAAATAAAATGGCCATTGAGGGGTAAAAAATAATTACAAAAAACTCACCTCATCCGCTTGATCGCACAGCCGGCATCCTCTTCTTCCTTCTTTCTGCAAGACCTTCAAAAGGACCTGCGATGACGTCACCGCGCTCACCACGTGGTGAGCGTGGTGACGTCATCGCAGGTCTTGCTGAATGAAGATAGAAAGACCTGCGGTGACGTCACCACGCTCACCAGGTCCTGCAGAAACAATAAAGAAGAGGATACCGGCTGCGTGATCAAGTGGATGAGGTGAGTTTTTTTTATTATTTTTAACCCCTCAATGGCCATTTGATTTATACAGGGGAGCTATAATTGCAAGGGGGCATTAGAGTTACATGGGCTTTCAGGAGGGGCTTTATAAATACTGGGGGCATTGGAGAAGCATTATTATTATTGGGAGCAATACTTAGGCACTGCTACTAATGGGCACGGTTGGGGGAGTATTACTAATGAGGGCAGTCTGGGAGCACTATTAATATGGAGAACTATCTGTATGGCACTGCAATTTCTGACAGTATAGTGTTTGTGGGATTGGGGTATCACAGCTAGTGATGGACCCCAAGTACGCGGCGGGCCCTATTAACTTTAATGGCAGGTGAACCTGGAAAACCTTCAGGTCATATTTGCAGCCACCAAATACTTACTAGAAGTGCACAAATAGTCCCACAACATGGACAGTGACATAATAGAGAGGGATCAATGACAAAAATTACCACAAAAAATATGTATTTTAATCAGGGGCCATTTTTAATGCGTCTTAAAGGGAAATTCTCTAAAAATGTGCCCTGCTGGAGGCTAGAAAATTTTTATTTTAGGCCACGGTAGTACGGGCCCTAAAAATTAGGCATTCACCTGACATAAAATAACAAGTGATTATGTGGCTCGAGGTACATTATGCGGTCAATGGATAAAAATGTTACTGTAGCCCACTGGAGTACAGGCCCCAAACATTAGGCATTCACCTGACATAAAAGAACAAGCGATTATGTGGTTGGAGATACATTAGGCGGTCACCATATAACAATTTTACTGTTGGCCAGTTAGATTACAGGCCCCAAAAATTATGCATTCACAGTACAGAAAAGATCAAATGATTATGTGGCTGGAGGTATATTAGACGGTCATTGGATAACAATTTTACTGCAGGCCAGTGGAGTACAGGCCCCAAACATTAGGCATTAACCGGACAGAAAAGGCCTTTTATACCGCTGTATTTACATAAGACAGGGACCATTCTTTATTCTGGGGGTTGACGGATATGTGTGGGTTGGCATGAGGAAATTCAGTTAAACGTGGTCATCACAAGGTGTTGAATTTCTCCTAGATCCATGCCTTATTCATTTTTAGAAATGTGAGGTAGTCCACACTGTCGTGAGCTAGGCGAGTGCACTTATCGGTCACGATCCCCCCTGCTGCGCTGAACATCCTTTTGGACAGGACACTCGACGAGGGGCAAGCCAAGAGTTCCATGGCAAATTGTGCCAGCTCTGGCCACAGGTCAAGCCTGTAGTCCAGGGGTTCGTCGCTTCTCAGAGCATCCACATCAGCTATTAACCCGATGTAGCCAGACACCTGTCGGTCTAGGTGTTCCCTGAGGCTGGATCCGGAGGGCTGCTCTCGATGGGTTGGCTGCAAGGATGATCTCATATCTGAACTGACCAACACATCTTCAAAGCGTCCTCTTCTTGCAGGCGTGGTAGGATTGGTATCCGCACCTGTTTTGCTGTGGGTGGAAATTCCTCTGAAAAACTTAACTTTAAACACCTCCCTACATATATAAAATATTACCTTTAATAAATACTTTTAAAATAAAAGCTCAAATCAAGCCCAGATCAAGTAGGTCTTACAGTACATCAAAATAGCACACTTGTTATCTCCAACAGCAAAACTGATAATATCATTGATACTACTCATGGTTTGTGGAGATCTCAGCGCTTTAGTAGGGATGGTTGGCCCCTGAAAATCGTAGATAATGATTTGAGGTATATAATTAGCAGGGGATAAAAGGCCGACATCATAGCCCAAGTCTCTCAGTGGGTCCTTATTGAAGGCACCACTACCTATCTATCATATTAGTCAGAGTCTTTACCTTGAGACTCTACCCAAGTGATACATGTGATTTAATCCCCTGATGAACCAGTCTCATGTTGTTACTGGGAAAAAGCTGCGTCGGGACTTCTTTTCTATTTTGTGCATTTTTTCTTATTTTCAAATTGAAATTGCCTTTGTTTTGGTACAACTGTAGCAATCTTCTCAGCATATGGTATCTGCCTGCGATGTGTGATCTACCTGTTGTACACTGCGTACAGAATTATTAGGCAAATGAGTATTTTGACCACATCATCCTCTTTATGCATGTTGTCTTACTCCAAGCTGTATAGGCTCGAAAGCCTACTACCAATTAAGCATATTAGGTGATGTGCATCTCTGTAATGAGAAGGGGTGTGGTCTAATGACATCAACACCCTATATCAGGTGTGCATAATTATTAGGCAACTTCCTTTCCTTTGGCAAAATGGGTCAAAAGAAGGACTTGACAGGCTCAGAAAAGTCAAAAATAGTGAGATATCTTGCAGAGGGATGCAGCACTCTTAAAATTGCAAAGCTTCTGAAGCGTGATAATTGAACAATCAAGCGTTTCATTCAAAATAGTCAACAGGGTCGCAAGAAGCGTGTGGAAAAACCAAGGCGCAAAATAACTGCCCATGAACTGAGAAAAGTCAAGCGTGCAGCTGCCAAGATGCCACTTGCCACCAGTTTGGCCATATTTCAGAGCTGCAACATCACTGTAGTGCCCAAAAGCACAAGGTGTGCAATACTCAGAGACATGGCCAAGGTAAGAAAGGCTGAAAGACGACCACCACTGAACAAGACACACAAGCTGAAACGTCAAGACTGGGCCAAGAAATATCTCAAGACTGATTTTTCTAAGGTTTTATGGACTGATGAAATGAGAGTGAGTCTTGATGGGCCAGATGGATGGGCCCGTGGCTGGATTGGTAAAGGGCAGAGAGCTCCAGTCCGACTCAGACGCCAGCAAGGTGGAGGTGGAGTACAGGTTTGGGCTGATATCATCAAAGATGAGCTTGTGGGGCCTTTTCGGGTTGAGGATGGAGTCAAGCTCAACTCCCAGTCCTACTGCCAGTTTCTGGAAGACACCTTCTTCAAGCAGTGGTACAGGAAGAAGTCTGCATCCTTCAAGAAAAACATGATTTTCATGCAGGACAATGCTCCATCACACGCGTCCAAGTACTCCACAGCGTGGCTGGCAAGAAAGGGTATAAAAGAAAAAAATCTAATGACATGGCCTCCTTGTTCACCTGATCTGAACCCCATTGAGAACCTGTGGTCCATCATCAAATGTGAGATTTACAAGGAGGGAAAACAGTACACCTCTCTGAACAGTGTCTGGGAGGCTGTGGTTGCTGCTGCACGCAATGTTGATGGTGAACAGATCAAAACACTGACAGAATCCATGGATGGCAGGCTTTTGAGCGTCCTTCCAAAGAAAGGTGGCTATATTGGTCACTGATTTGTTTTTGTTTTGTTTTTGAATGTCAGAAATGTATATTTGTGAATGTTGAGATGTTATATTGGTTTCACTGGTAAAAATAAATAATTGAAATGGGTATATATTTGTTTTTTGTTAAGTTGCCTAATAATTATGCACAGTAATAGTCACCTGCACACACAGATATCCCCCTAAAATAGCTAAAACTAAAAACAAACTAAAAACTACTTCCAAAAATATTCAGCTTTGATATTAATGAGTTTTTTGGGTTCATTGAGAACATGGTTGTTGTTGAATAATAAAATGAATCCTCAAAAATACAACTTGCCTAATAATTCTGCACTTCCTGTATGTTATTATGAAGGGTGTGAGTAGCTGACTTGCAGGTTAGGCACGAGGACAGGGAACCCCTACCATTAAGGGGTGTCCGTGGGCTGAGGATTAGGAAGGGCCTAATAGGGAAAGAATAGGAACTTTTGTGCCCGATTTTCCGGCATTTTGTTCCCTGCTAATTATTTACCTCAGATCATCATCTACAATCCTCAGGCGCCAAACATCCCTACTAAAGCGCTGAGATCGCCACAAACCGTGAGTAGTATCAATGATATTATCAGTTTTGCTGTTGGAGATAACAAGTGTGCTATTTTGATGTACTGCAAGACCTACTTGATCTGGGCTTGATTTGAGCTTTTATTTTAAAAGTATTTATTAAAAGTTATATTTTATATATGTGAAAAGGTGTGTAAAGTTAAATTTTAGTTGATACTCCCCTCACACTGTAAATTTACCGCTTTGGCGTTTTTCTTGTTTTTGTGGAAATTCCTCTGCCAACGCCCGCAACAGCAGAATGCAGCATCTCTCGCAGCAAGGCCTGGAAATGCTGCATTCTGACAGCCCTCTGTGATGCTGGTAACATGTCTGCAATTTTGTGTTTGTACCAGGGGTCTAAGTACGTCGCCACCAATACTGGTCCTTGCCCTTTATGCTTTTTATACGGGGGTTCCTCTTCAAACACTGGAGCATGAAGGCCCCCATTTTCACTAATTTGTAAGCAGTGGAGCGCCCTGGCTCCTACTCATCACGCAAGAGAATGTTGTCCTCCTTCTCCTCCCCCCAGCCACCGACAACAACAGGGATCCACATAAAGTTTAAAGTCCCACTCAAAGCCTGCTCTTCTTGCTCTTCCTCCTCCTCCTCCCCCCAGCCACCATCCTCCTCTGACTTCTCTTCAGACTCCTGCTGACTTGTCTCAGATGGAGTAGCCCCCCCTGGGAATTGATTCAGCATTGCGACTTTCTCATCTTCCAGCTCCTGCTCCTCGACGGCTTGATCAATGACACAACGCAATGCACGCTCCAGAAAGAAGGCGTAAGGTACGATGTCACAGATGGTGCCCTGACTGCGACTAACCAGTTTGGTGATCTCATCAAATGGCTGTAGAAGTCTGCATGCGTGGCGGATGAGAAGCTACTGTTGCGGTGAAAAGAAACCAAGCTCCCCAGAACCTGTCCTGCTGCAGAGTTCATACAGGTAGTCGTTAACGGCACCTTGCTGCTGGATCAGCCTATCAAGCATATACAAGGTGGAGTTCCAGTGCATCCTGCTGTCACAAATCAGACGTCTGACGGACAGGTGGTGTCACTGGTGAACGTCAGCAAAGCGAGCCATGGCCGTGTAAGATCTTCTAAAATAGACAGAGATTTTCCTGGCCTGCTGCAAGACGTCCTGGACCCCGGGGTATTTGGCAACGAATCGCTGCACGACTAAGTTCATGACGTGTGCCATGCACGGCATTTGTGTCATTTTGCACTGTTTCAGTGCGCTCAGCCGATTGCACCGTTGTCGCACACCACTTTACCAACTGTCAAATTGAGGGGTTAGCCACTGATCGGCCTGTGATCGCAGAGCTGAAAGCAGTGCAGGACCGGTGTGACTCTTGGCTTCCAGGCACAACAGCAGCAGTACAACATGGCAACGTATCACCTGGCATGTCGAATAGGTTCTGGGGAGCTTGGGGGGTGCAGAGGAAGAGGCGGTAGCAGTGGAAAAAGAGGAGTCAGCCGAGGAGGAGACAGAGGATGGAGTAGGAGGAGGAGAAGAAAAGGCAGGCCTGCATGTAATCCATGGCGGTAACACCAAATCCACAAGGGTGCCACGGGTTACATGCTTGACAGTCGTCAGAAGGTTCACCCAGTGGGCAGTAAAAGTCATGTACCTTCCCTGGCCGTGTTTTCTAGACCACATGTCTGTGGTCAGATGTATCTTGTCACCGACACTGTGTGCCAGAGATACATTCACTTGCCGCTGAACATGGCCATATAGCTCCAGGATGCCCTTCTGGGAAAAATATTTCCTTCCGGGGACCTTCCATTGCGGTGTGTCAATGGCAACAAATTTTCTAAAGGCCTCAGAGTCCACCAGTTTATATGGCAGTAGTTGGCGGGCTAGCAGTTAAAACAAGACAGCAGTCAGCCGCTGGACAAGAGAGTTATCCGGCGTCATCAACTTTTTACGTTCAAACATTTGGGCCACGGAAGCCAGATGAACGCGACGATGGCACGGTGGAAGGTGGAGTGGAGGACAAATGGGAGGGGAGAGGAGAAGGAGAAGAGGCAAGACGTGGAGCGCCATGAGTGTGGCTTTGTGGGTTCTGACGGTGTTGCTCCCACTGGGCTTGGTGATGGGAGGCTACGTGCCTTCTTACCGTCCCTAGGTGAGTGTTGGGCTTACTGCGACTTATGCGTTGACAGCACAGGCTGCAGATGGCAACACTATTGTCAGCAGCTGACACGTTAAAAAAAGCCCACACTGCGGAGCCATGTGTCGGCGTCCTGGGAGCGCCAGATGTGACTGTGCATTGTGGATGGCTCACTGCAGATACATTTGCAGTCTGCTTTTTGCCTCCTGTGCACTGCAAGTTCTGCCTGCTTCTCCTCCTTCTGCCCCCTATCTGCTGCTTTGTCTCTCCCTCTGAACTCCCCTCCTCTTCCTCTTTTGTGGGCACCCACATGACATCCATCGACACGTCATCGTCGTCACCTTCACCACCACTGACATTAGAGATCTCGGAGTAGGCAGCCACAGCGGGGACCTCCGTCCTTGGGCTGATCTGAGTACTGTCGTCAGACCGCTGGGTGACGGCCGTTGCTACCTCCTCTTCCTCATCCGATGCAAAGAATGGCTGCGCATCGGTAAGTTCTGGGAATGGATGGGAAAATAATTCCTCTGACTTGAGTGGAAGGGCGATGGTGGTGGTGGTGGTGTCTTTGGGGGTGCTCACAGCAGAGAGTGAGGAGGGTGCAGATACATATAATGAGGAGGGTGCAGAAGCATAAGGCTGGTGCGTCCTTTGACGTAATCACACGCACCTTGTCCAACTTCCCACTTAGGATCCGGCCTGGTGCACCTGCCTAGCCCCTACCACCCCTGCGGATTGGTCTGTATCTTCCTCTGCCTGTCATTTTCAAAATGACCCTGTAACAAAGTTCCTATAGAAGGGCAGTATTTGTGGAAGCAGGTATATAGAACCCCTTAATGAGTATTTGCTGGAAGCCGACATATCAAACCCCTTAATCAATATTTGGTGGAAACTGGTGTATCGCAGGCCTCAATCAATATTTGGTGGAAGCCGATATATCAATCCACTCTATCAGTATTTTGTGGAAACAGGTATACAGAACCTCTTAATGAGTATTTGCTGGAAGCCAGTGTATAAAATCCCTTAATCAATATTTGCTGGTAGCTGGTGTATCGCAGGCCTCAATCAATATTTGGTGGAAGCCGGTATATCAATCCCCTCTATCAGTATTTTGTGGAAACAGGTAAATCGAACCCCTGAATGAGTTTTTGGTGGAAGCTGGTATATCAAACCCCTTAATCAATATTTGCTGGTAGCTGGTGTATCGCAGGCCTCATTCAATATTTGGTGGAAGCCGATATATCAATCCCCTCTATCAGTATTTTGTGGAAACAGGTATACAGAACCTCTTAATGAGTATTTGCTGGAAGCTGGTATATCAAACCCCTTAATCAATATTTGGCGGAAGCTGGTGTATCGCAGGCCTCATTCAATATTTGGTGGAAGCCGATATATCAATCCCCTCTATCAGTATTTTGTGGAAAAAGTTATATAGAACCCCTTAATGAGTATTTGCTGGAAGCTGGTATATCAAACCCCTTAATCAATATTTTGTGGAAGCAGGTATATCGCACCCCTTAATCAGTTTTTTGGGGGTAACAGGCATGTCACACCAGTTGCAATTAGTTATTCCAATAGCGTTGGTCCCTCTATCTAGCTGCGGCATGTCAGCAGAACCGCACAAAATTGCTGCACAATGCAAATGCACTATAATATACTATCTATGTTGGAAGGTATATTATAGGTATATCACACCCCTCAATCATTTTTTTTTTGGAGGGCAACAGGTACAGTATATAACACCAGTTGCAATTAGTTATTCCAATAGTGTTTGTCCCTCTGTATAGCTGCGGTGTGTCAGCAGAACCGCACACAACTGCTGCACAATACAAATGCACTATAATATACTTTCTATGTTAGAAAGTATATTATAAGTATATCACACCCCTCAGTATGTCACACCTATCAATAGCACACCTATACCAGTCCTTAAAAGGACTTTTGTGGCCCTATTAGCTAGCGTTTGGTGTCCCTAACAGTCTGTCCCTGCTCCACACAGCAACCTCTCCCTACACTGGCAAAAAACAGAATGTAAAATGGCAGCCAGATCGGGTTTATTTATACGGTAGGGGGTGTGTCCATGTGCTGAAATGTCTCAATTGGCTGTCCTGTCCCATTGCAACCAGATTCCTCCTTTCATTTTCAAAAGGAGCTGTGAAAAATGAAAGGTGGAATCTGATTGGTTTCTATGGTCAACTAAGCCAGTTCTACTTCACACCAGTTTCTCCCTTTGCATCTAAAAATGCCTTCATATGTGCATGTTAATGGGTCAAAGTTCGGCATAATGCAAAAAAATATGGCGCCGGCGGACATCACCATATATTCGTATGTGCAGTGAACCGCGAAAGAGCAAAGTTCGCCGCTAAACGACCGCTGGGCCAACTGCAAGGCCATCTCTAATCACAGCTGCAGAGTATTCAGAGGAGCAACAGGATGACAGTGGCCTTTATATATTTGGGGGCTGATTTGCAGAATCTGTTATAGTCCTCCATGTGCCATATACAGTAGAAAAGAGCAGAAAAGAAAAGTGAACAACTGGAATCCGTGGAGACGTTACCTAAGTCACTGGATTTGCCCCTGACTGCTTCTTTCAAATGTGTTTTCATTTCTTTATTAGAAAGCAATGTCACTTTAAACTGGTTTGGGAAGTGGCGGGGAGGGGGGTGGGGGCGGTTTGATGCAATTTGCCTGCTCAGCCTAGGGTGCCGAACTACCGCAGCCCGACCCTGGCACACACAGCATTTTAAATCATTATAATGCAGTGAAATCCCATTTCAGGAGCAAAGTTCAGGCCAGGAAATCATGCTCCCACAAGGGGCATGTTTCCCGCAGACAACTCACTCGCCTAAGACTGGCCTAATAGTAGTAATATTATTGTATATAGTGGCAGTATTATAGTAGTCATATTCTTGTACATAGGGAACAGTATTATAATAGCCATATTCTTGTAAACAGGAGGCAGTAATACACTACATATTCTTGTACATGGGGTAGTATTATAGTAGTTATATTCTTGTACATGGGGTAGTATTATAGTAGTTATATTCTTGTACATAGGGGGAGTATTATAATAGCATTATTCTTGTAAACAGGAGGCAGTAATACACTATATATTCTTGTACCTAAGGAGAAATATTATAGTAATTATATCCTTGCCAATAAGGGGGGGGGGGTAATATATGGGACATTTATCAAACTGGTGTAAAGTAGAACCGGCTTAGTTGCCCATAGCAACCAATCAGATTCCTCTTTTCATTTTCCAAAGGAGCTGTCCAAAATGAAAGGTTCTACTTTACACCAGTTTGATAAATGACCCCCATAGTGTTTTTATAAATTCAGCATAATTCAGCATCCCCAAATCACAAATGAATGCCAATCAGCATATATCAACAAAGAGGACAAGCGAATCAGAGAACATGCACATATGAAGGCATGTTTAGATACAAAGGGAGAAATTTATCATACTGGTGTGAAGTAGAACTGGCTTAGTTGCCCATTGAAACCAATCAGATTCCACCTTTCATTTTTCACAGCTCCTTTTGAAAATGAAAGGAGGAATCTGGTTCCAATGGGCAACTAAGCCAGTTCTACTTTACACTATATTGAACAATAAACATACGTGAAAGAAAAACAGACTAAATGATTAAAAAACACAATAACGCAAATAAAGTTATGTTACATGTCCTTAACCCATGAGGCAGTCAAAGGACATCAAGTATCAGTAGTAATAAGTCAGAGCAACTGGACTTATTTAATTAGAATAACTTGTACGAGAAATCTCCTGCATTAAATACTGGTGAAATGTGTATCAGTTATGAAGGTAAGATGTTGATTGCATTTCCATGACTGAAATGTAATAAATAAATAAAAATACAAGTCCAGATGTTCTAACATTATTACTGACATACCATGTTTGCAGACATTTGGACTATGTATTAGGACAGTACTAGAGTACATGAGCACAAGAATTACACACCATAGAATCCCTCACTGCCCACCCATCCCCACTTCCAAACCCCCTAAAAAAGAAAGGAAGTTGTCATTAACCAATATAATATCCAGATAATTTAGTATTACAATGGTTACAACTGGCTGAGCAGTACAAAGTTCAACTTAGTGCAAAGAGTAAAAGAATATAACAATATAGTCTGGTCCATGTAAATGTTACATAAACCCAACGTGTATCACCATTAATACGGCTCCTCATGCAGGACTTTCGTCTCCGCTCAAAAATCATGTTCTGAGGGGACACCGAACGGACCCCATTATAGTCTATGGGGTCTTTAGGCTCTGTTACGCTCAGTTAGGTCTCAGTTATCTGCAGAATCCGTCCTTTTCTGTTCTCCTGCTCCTCAACGGAGCCGGAGAACGGAAAGGAGAAACGGTGATGTGAACGAGGCCTTATTGGCAATATGCTTGGGTTTTTTATTTCAAAATAACATTTCTATGTGTATTGCTATAATTTTTGTGCTATTTTTGTTTGGAGAAGGTATTATTGCCTGATGCTTGTATGTCTTGTCTATCACACTGTTCATATATTTAAATTGACTACTGGCGGTGGGGTGTGCTTTGACCATATCAGGGGTCAGGAACATGTAACACAAATTTACCTGGAGGCTTTAAGTAAATGAAATTCTTTAGTCTGTGTTTTTATCGTATATGTATATTTTCTGATTTCCATTATAGGCTATGTAACTTATCTTTAAGGTGCAGTCGTATGTGTATGTTCTGATTTGCTTTTTGCACATGCTAGTCATCTCGGATTGTTAGGCCAATGGTTTCACTCAGTGATGCTGAACCTTTTAGAGACTGAGTGCCCAAACTGTAACCCAAAACCCACTTATTTATTGCAAATTGCCAACACGGCAGTGTAACCTGAGTACCACAGTCCAATATAGTATATCTTCCATGTACTTTATCATTTAGCTATAATAGCCTGCCTACATTCAATGCGCTGCCTGTGCTGTTCATAGCGCACCCTGCGCTGATGAATGGCAGGAAAAGTCTAAGGCATATATGTACACCATAGACTTTTTCAAGGGTGCGAGTGCCCACAGAGAGAGCTCTGAGTGCCGCCTCTGGCACCCGTGCCATAGGTTCGCCACCACTGATTTAATGGGTTTAAAAAGTGACAACCATTAATGGGTTTAAAAAGTGACAACCACTTCTGTGCCCAGAGCAGTTGTCAATCCCTTCCCCCACTCTTCTTGACGGCACATACAAGTATTATTATTTAGCAGTGAGCAGTGGTGAAGTACATGAAAGAACAACCTCCCATTGTGCAAGGAATACAAAAACTGGCCATAGATATTAGATACAAGGAGGTTGATGGTTGAATAGCATCTGAACAATTGTGGCAGCCATACTAAGGATGAGGGAATCAATTCTACCGATTAGCAAGTGCGGATGCGGTGCGATTTTCACGCACGGTTGCTAGGAGATGATCGGAATGGGGACCCGATCATTATTATTTTCCCTTATAACATGGTTATAAGGGAAAATAATAGCATTCTTAATACAGAATGCATAGTACAATAGGGCTGGAGTTGTTAAAAAAAAAAATAATAATAATATAACTCACCTTAATCCACTTGATCACGCAGCCCGGCTTCTCTTCTGTCTTCTTCTTTGCTGTGCACAGGAAAAGGACCTTTGATGACGTCACTGCTCTCATCACATGGTCCGTCACATGATCCATCGCCGTGGTAAAAGATCATGTGATGGACCATGTAATGAGCGCAGTGACGTCATCAAAGGTCCTATTCCTCAAAGAAGAAGACAGAAGAGATGCCGGCTGCGCGAACAAGTGGATTAAGGTGAGTTAAATAATTTTTTTTATTTTTTTAACCCCTTCAACCCTATTGTACTATGCATTCTGTATTCAGAATGCTATTATTTTCTCTTATAACCATGTTATAAGGGTAAATAATACAATCTACACAACCTTGAACCCAAACCTGAACTTCTGTGAAGAAGTTCGGGTCTGGGTACCACAGACCCGAACAACGGAACGCAATCGCAGTGAAAACTGACTGCAATTGAGTACCTACTCGCGCGGGTTTGCCGCAACGCATCCGGACCTTATCCGGACATGCTCATCTGCAAGGGGCCTAATACATAAAAATCATAAAAGCACTGATTGAAAAGTATGAGGCTACCACTAAGAGAAAATCTTATGAAACAGCACTAATTTAAAAGTTTGAAACTACCACTAAAGGAAAAAAATACACAAATTGATCTATGAAATACAAGGAGATATGTATAAATATACATACTAGAGATAAGCACATTAATTCTATCAATTTGGAATTCAGCCTCAAATAAAAAATAAAAAATATTCTAACAAACCCAGATATTTTGCAATTCATTTCAGGCAAATCAAGAGAGAGATCTGCACGTGAAAAACATGTGCAATTCAGATTACTTTTGGAAAGAATTAACAAGCTGAGTGTTTCACAGCAACAGCATAGCCCTCCAATCATTGCTTAGCCATTTAAACAGGCTTCATAGCATAACTAGGGTAATATCATCTAGTTCCAGAAGAAAAACTCTTTATCAGAGCAAAGCAGTCAGAATTGGCTTTTCTAGCTGAGAGGCCTTGGGGAACCTCTGGATGGGTACTATTTCTATTATTATTATTATATTATATATTTATATATATATATATATATATATATATATACAGTACAGACCAAAAATTTGGACACACCTTCTTATTCAAAGAGTTTTCTTTATTTTCATGACTATGAAGGCATCAAAACTATGAATTAACACATGTGGAATTATATACATAACAAACAAGTGTGAAACAACTGAAATTATGTCATATTCTAGGTTATTCAAAGTAGCCACCTTTTGCTTTGATTACTGCTTTGCACACTCTTGGCATTCTCTTGATGAGCTTCAAGAGGTAGTCCTCTGAAATCGTCTTCCAACAGTCTTAAAGGAGTTCCCAGAGATGCTTAGCACTTGTTGGCCCTTTTGCCTTCACTCTGCGGTCCAGCTCACCCCAAACCATCTCGATTGGGTTCAGGTCCGGTGACTGTGGAGGCCAGGTCATCTGGCGCAGCACCCCATCACTCTCCTTCATGGTCAAATAGCCCTTACTTTCAAAGTTTTCCCAATTTTTCAGCTGACTGACCATCATTTCTTATAGTAATGATGGCCACTCGTTTTTCTTTACTTAGCTGCTTTTTTTCTTGGCATAATACAAATTCTAACAGTCTATTCAGTAGGACTATCAGCTGTGTATCCACCCATTATAAGGCAAGAAATCCCACTTATTAAACCTGACAGGGCACACCTGTGAAGTGAAAACCATTTCAGGGGACTACCTCTTGAAGCTCATCAAGAGAATGACAAGAGTGTGCAAAGCAGTAATCAAAGCAAAAGGTGGCTACTTTGAAGAACCTAGAATATGACATATTTTCAGTTGTTTCACACTTGTTTGTTATGTATATAATTCCACATGTGTTAATTCATAGTTTTGATGCCTTCAGTGTGAATCTACAATTTTCATAGTCATGAAAATAAAGAAAACTCTTTGAATGAGAAGGTGTGTCCAAAGTTTTGGTCTGTACTGTATATATATAGAAACTGGTCATGCTATGCTATTGGACAAATATTTTACACACTGCCAAACTTCTTTCCAGATGACGAAAGCCTGTCATTGGTTGGCCAAATCAATTCTTCATTGTTACATTTCCCCTGATGAACAATAGTTTTGATTTAAATTGTCAGTTCTGGTCAACTGTAGACTAATGTGTATGGGCATTACTAGCTAGCCCTGAGGTTTCATTCAGTGTCTAATGTCTATGGGCACCTTACATCTGTTCTGTATCCTGAGTCAAGATAGGAGTGACATTCAGTTAAAAAAAATGGGCTACAGGTGATGCTTATGAGTTTGTATCTTCTATCTTAATATTCTGTATATAGATCACTTTTCACATATAGGTCACTGGGTGAGATCTGTTTTGCATCTACTGAATATAATTTTGATATTTAGCGAGTAAGTGATGATTTATAGCAGTGGGTGAAGTTCCTGAGTCATGCTATACTCATAAGCTTTATGTTGGCTGCTCTGTAAAGTTCCACAGAAGATAACTGAATCCATCTCGAAGTGGGAGTAGCTATAGCTGGCAGTGAATCTAAGGTTTAATAGAATTTACAACAATTAGATGCATTTTAAAAATTAGCACTTTAAATGTTCTAATCGATTATAATAAAGCTGCAGAGAAGTCACACATAGTTCCAGATTAATTTCTACAATAATGTTTCTATATACCGTATAATGGGGAATGAGTAATTAAACCATTCTAGTGGAGCAATAGACTGAAGAAAGGCAGAGATGGACAGACACTGGCCAATAGGCTGGCATATGAGATGTCACTGCAGCAACTGCTTCATATGTAGCTAAGGATCTGACATTAAAGGGGTTTTCTGGGAGTAGAATGTTGAAGACATATCCTAAGGACAGCACATTAATATCTGATCTGCGGGGTTTGACACCTGGCACCACCAACAATCAGCTGTTTGAAGAGGCCATGGTGCTCCAGTGAGCGCTGCAGCCTCCTCACAGCATACCAAGCACAGTGCTATGCACTGTATAGTGGCTATGCTTGGTATTGCAGCCCAGACCCATGAATGGGACTGAGCTAAACATATAGTATGTAGGACATGTGACTGCTGAATGTGATGTCGCTGGCTTAGGAAGAGGAGGCACCACTCACTGGAGAGCCACGTCCTCTTCAAACTGCTGACCAGCGGGGGTGGCAGGAGTTGGACCTCCAATGATCGGTTATTGTTGACCTATTCTGAGGATAGGTCATCAATATTCTACCCCTGGAAAACCCCCATTAATATGAGATCCTTAGTCAATCAACAAAGATGGAGTAGACCATAATCTGCGTCTGCTTCAGACAGGCCTCCACCAATGGCTTTATTAATCAGGTTACCCAGCAAGAACAACCCCCTTTCTGAATGTAATATCCCCCCCCCCCCCCCCCCCCCGGGTGAACAGCTGCTTACCTAGGGTCTCCAACTGTCAAATGTAGTTTAAAGAAATAGACATTTAATTTGAGACAGGGGGACTTTTCAATTCTCCTCATTCTCCTGGGTACACCGCTGCAGAGAACATGCCATGTAGGTGGCATTCTGCTATTTTATATTATATCTGATACTTTGTCTCTACGTCTAGCGACAAATAACTTAATTACAATTGTGCCTAGAAATATTATGGAATGTGTTTTTGTCCAATCTGATTGTCCTTCATTACAATCCACCACAGAATATGGCTCTGGTTCAAGAAATTTCGTTGTTGATTGACAGCGCTTTTACTATTCATAGACACTTTAACGTTGAATAATTGATGATATCTGTTTACAGTTAAGTTGTGTTCTAGCACAGAAAGCCTTGTGGTATGGAGCTGTGTACCTCTGCCGGGCTGCTATGTAAATACATGGGGGAAGTGGGGGAAGCTTTGAAACTAATCATTGCACTGGGTTGTCGCCGCTTGTCTTATTTATCCAAGCTCTTCTGTTTTCTTCACACTGAGTAACCACAGAGAGATAACAGTGACCAGATGGGACAACAAGGCCCACTGCATGCCAGATGACTAAGCGTTATGTGCAACATATGGATCCAGCGTTGTATACCACTCACCAAATAATCCGGCATTGTATATTGCCCCACCAGATAGTTTTGTGTATATTTGTAAAATGATTGAAACAAACGGGAGATTTATCATCTCCCTGTAACACTTTTTGTGGAGTATTAGGTTCCTGTCCTATAAAGATCGCCTTGAAGCTGGTGGACAGGCACAAAAAATTATGTAGAAAATGCATTTGCCCATAGAATCTCATATTTACAAAATGAGCGTAGCATTAGCACCGGTATATTTTGTATAATTATGGCATTATTGTACGTTATTTGTGTTTGCAGAGTACTGTTTTTGTCTCTGTCAAAAAGTTGCAAACACTGTGCGCTTGCCACTTTCTAAAAAGCACGCATGGCGAGGGCGTGGCCAGTGGGCCTGATTTATTTATTTACATTTTCTCCTGTTTTCAGTTGCAAATGAAGACAGCAATCAACAGCAGCTCCGAATTCATCCTGGCACACGGCCTGCCGGACGACGAGCATAATATATGACGAGGCTGAAGGACCGGCATTATACAATGCAGAATTATCTGTTGAGCAGTATACAATGCAGAGTTGTCTGTTGAGCAGGATACAGTCCATAATGATCTGGTGAGAAGTATACAATGCAGAATTTGTAGTGAACAGTATACAATGCTGAATTATCTGGTGAGTGGTATATAGTGCATGATGTAATATCATGTGCTACATATACAGTGTGTGGTTCTTATACTGCTGGCAAACACAAGAAGACAAGGCACTGAACTAAGTACAGTAAAACACCCTGTGTGCACAGACCCTGGACATTGTAAATTATTCTTGTTGTAGACAGCTTGTGGAGGAGAGATAAATAGCAGTGCTCTGCAGACCTCATGGTCAGTAGCAGGAGTGTCTGAGACTGGGACAGAGTGGGGAAGCTTCTGATGGAAACAAAGCCAACATTAATCCTGAGAGTAACTAGCTGGATAGTGGAGGTAAGTGGTACTAGTAATAAAGGTGCCACACACCTCAGGGGACTACCCAAGGCACCTGAAGCTGTATACTACAAAAGAGTTGAGTGGTAGCCAACAGCCGCATAGTCTGTGACTCATGGAAGCAGCCAAGGTCTGTAACCAAGACCAGCTAGCCTGCAGCTTGTAAGCAACATTCTGTTGGAGATTGCATGCAAGACTGTGTTGCATTGCAGGGCATACTGCCACTGAGAAGAGGAGCCCAATTTAGAGACTATGCAGATTGTGTGGTACTGAACCACCTCTAGAGATAACTGTGGTGTTAATTGCACATACAACCATGTTTTATTCTGTCACTCTAATGAGACTTACCACATTGCCAACGACCAGGAAGCTGGGTGCAACGCAAGCCAAAGGTAAGTGGTTAATGTAACCACAAAGACTTTTGTCCCTCAAAAGTTGTAACCATTACTTTTCCTGCAGAGAGACCATACAATCGCCTTAAAGAGGACCTTTCACCAATTATTACACTATGAACTATGTATACAGATATGTAGAGCGGTGCCCAGGGATCTCACTGCACTTACTATTATCCCTGGGCGCTGCTCCATTCTCCCGCTATGCCCTCCAGTATCTTCGGTCACTAAGTTATGGTAAGCGGAGTCTGCCCTTGTTCTTCTGTAGTGCTGGCCAATCGTATTGCAGAGCTCACAGCCTGGGAGAAAATAACCTCCCAGGCTGTGAGCTCTGCGCTGCGATTGGCCAGCGCTAGAGCAGAACAAGGGCAGACTCCGCCTACCATAACTTAGGGACTGAAATCTCTGCCTACTATAACTTAGTGAGCGGAGATACCGGAGGGCATAACGGGAGAACAGAGCGGCGCCCGGGGATAATAGTAAGTGCAGTGAGATCCCCGGGCGCCGCTCTACATGTCTGTATACTTACTCTCACCTAAAGAATTATTAGGAACACCTGTTCTATTTCTCAATAATGCAATTATCTAGTCAACCAATCACATGGCAGTTGCTTCAATGCATTTAGGGGTGTGGTCCTGGTCAAGACAATCTCCTGAACTCCAAACTGAATGTCAGAATGGGAAAGAAAGGTCATTTAAGCAATTTTGAGCGTGGCATGGTTGTTGGTGCCAGACAGGCCGGTCTGAGTATTTCACAATCTGCTCAGTTACTGGGATTTTCACGCACAACTATTTCTAGGGTTTACAAAGAATGGTGTGAAAAGGGAAAAACATCCAGTATGCGGCAGTCCTGTGGGCAAAAATGCCTTGTGGATGCTAGAGGTCAGAGGAGAATGGGCCGACTGATTCAAGCTGATTGAAGAGCAATGTTGACTGAAATAACCACTCGTTACAACCGAGGTATGCAGCAAATCATTTGTGAAGCCACAACACGCACAACCTTGAGGCGGATGGGCTACAACAGCAGAAGACCCCACCGGGTACCACTCATCTCCACTACAAATAGGAAAAAGAGGCTACAATTTGCACAAGCTCACCAAAATTGGACTGTTGAAGACTGGAAAAATGTTGCCTGGTCTGATGAGTCTCGATTTCTGTTGAGACATTCAAATGGTAGAGTCCGAATTTGGCGTAAACAGAATGAGAACATGTATCCATCCTCTGATGGCTACTTCCAGCAGGATAATGCACCATGTCACAAATGTCGAATCATTTCAAATTGGTTTCTTGAACATGACAATGAGTTGACTGTACTAAAATTGCCCCCACAGTCACCAGATCTCAACCCAATAGAGCATCTTTGGGATGTGGTGGAACGGGAGCTTCGTGCCCTGGATGTGCATCCCTCAAATCTCCATCAACTGTAAGATGCTATCCTATCAATATGGGCCAACATTTCTAAAGAATGCTATCAGCACCTTGTTGAATCAATGCCACGTAGAATTAAGGCAGTTCTGAAGGTAAAAGGGGGTCCAACACCGTATTAGTATGGTGTTCCTAATAATTCTTTAGGTGAGTGTAGTTCATAGTGTAATAATCGGTGAAGGGTCCTCTTCAAGTTAAAATTTTGTCCTACTGAATTGCTTCCATCATCCTAGAGTGGAGACCACTGACAGTTGGACCTAATACTATTTACAAAATTATTTTTGGAACAGAATATACTGCTTGCATTGTTTAACTGCACACCAGATAATTCTGCATTGTATATTGCTCTTCAGACAATTCTGCATTTCATACTTCTCGCCAGATAATTCTGCATTGAATACTACTCACCAGACAATTCTGCACTGTAGACTGCTCACTAGAGGGTTCTACATTGTATACATCTCACCAGACAATTCTGCATTATATACTTGTGACCAACTTCTCACCAGGCAATAGTACATTGTATACCGCTCACCAGACAACTCTGCATTGTATGCTGCTCACCAGATATTTCTGCACTGTATACTTTGCACTGAACAAATCTGCATGGCATACTTCTCTCACCAGACAATTCTGCATTGTGTGCATCTCACCTGATGATTCAGCATTGTATACTTCTCCCCAGAGAATTCAGTATCATATACTTCATTGTATATTGCTTTCCATATAACCGTACAAATGAGCCATTATCCCTTCATTGTCTTAGTGACACCATTATTACCATAATATTAGCATATTAAAATTGGAAAATAATTTTTTTCAAGCATTTATTTTTAAGGTAATCCCATTATTTCCAGTAATCATTTAAGCCAATAACTACAAAATAAGTGGGGAAGTTTATGAAGAGATCCTAAGGGGTCCCTAGAGAGCTCCAATAGCTATACTTCTGAAAGGACTCTCTCAAATGAACCCAAAATGGTGTGCTTCTAAGGATCTTGGGTGCAGTATTGCTCCAGTGGGGGGAGGGGGGGGGGGGGTTGGGTGACACACAGGGTCATGAATATTAATGATATACAAATTGTACTCATGCGGGCTCATGCAATTCCTTTTTAGAAATTAATAATAAAAATAAATAAATAAATATATATATATATATTTATATATATATAAAATGTAACTGGTTCGCCGCTTGATGCCTGGGTGATACAGTCTACATTATAATGTGAGTTTTACATTCAGCTTGGATTTGCTGCAGTTATTCATGGTTGCTGTTGCCATGGTTGCGAAGCAGTCGGACAATTATATTGGCAACATTGTAGCAACACTAAGATTTATATACATATATATATTGCTGGCTGATCATTGGATCACTGTTGAAAATTACTAAGTGAATTGCTGGTAATCAAATATTTTCAAATACCATCCAAACCGACCGTCACATGTTTAAAAAAACGAGCACAGTGGACTACATTACCCTATGTGATGTTAGATTTAGTTGGATAGCCATGCAAAGAAGCATCATTTTCAAGAGAGCGAAAAAGGAGATACAGGTTGTATGTGTAGGCAGGTGAAGTGTTTACATGTAGCAGGGCCCAGTTTGCCATTTGACACAGCTCATGTCACCAACTTACCTGTCTGAGGTCCAGCGCTGCACCCTGGTGCTGTGCTGCGGCATGTCAGATGCGATGCCGGGGCATGCTCTCTATGATGCGCTACCCAGCCACACCCTCTGGTAGTGCAAGCGCATCCATAGCAATGGAGCACTCACTCTATTCCTAGCATAAACGCTAGGGGAGATTTAGTGCTTTATTTGGCATAGGTGTGTCATGACCGGCGTGCCGATCACATACATGACGCAAAGGGAGGGAAATGGGAAGGCCCTGTCCAAGGGAGAGGGAAAGGTGGGGACCCCTAACTCACCTTGAGGCTGGCACCTGACTGCCCTGACGTCCCTAGACGGGTTTCTCACCCGTACGCCAATCAAGTGGACTTGTGGCTAAAAGTTTTTCCTGCTACCCTGGGTCTCGGGGAAGAGTTGGTCCAGCAGCGTTGGCGCATGGGTCTGAACAGGTGGGTAAGCCTGTTGCGGTTGTTCCCTTGTAGGACTTTGCAGGGGAGAAGGTTGTTGTGTTGCCCAAAATGGCCGTGACCAAGGCTAGGCATGGGTTGGTGAAAATTAGAGACCCTATGATGTCCCGGGTAAGAGGTAGCACAATATGGAAACCTGAAATAAATAAAGTGATAAATGATGCTGGACAGACGTGCGGTTAATGAGGACTGTCAGGTAGTTATCACTAAGTGCGAGGCTATAGTGACAGCTGGGACTGATGGACTTGCTGCCGTAAATTCGCATGAGAGAAGGTTTTTCCGTGATTTTTGGGGTAGAAACACTTCTGCGGTCAGTCACGTAACTCTTGCAGAACTGGTACCTAGCCCTTTAAATGAAGTGACCATTAGAAACAGTGGAGCTGATAAGGTGCAAAGTGATGGTACCATGTTTGCCGAAATGCATAATGGGAATGTGATGTCATGTGAAATATGTGAAACTAATGACATGCCTTTTCCTTTGCAGGCTGTGAATGGGGAAGAAGCTCCCCCTGTTGGTAAACATGTGTCTGATGTAAGAGTGTTGATAAATGTTGAAGGAACACCGCTAGTAGATCCCTTTGTAGACAATGTGGCGTGGCTAGAGTATGTACCACAGGGACCAGAAGTGGGTATGCAGTCTCCACGGGGTTCTATGGTTACTGAGGAAATGTCCAATGTGGGGATTAGCTCATGTGTGCCCCTAGAGGTCAGGGATGATAATGACAAGAGTGGGACACGTGATATATGTAATGTGGCTGATAGCAGCTCAGAGAGTGAGGCTGCCATGTCAGTTTCTGGTGAAACTAAGGTGGATACTAGTAGCGACCAGATGACAGTTATACCTGATGTGACGAGAGCTGAATGGGGAGATGGCAACCTAGTGTCTGAGACCCATACCCAGGCAGGGGTAGATGACCTGACAGGTCAGTACAGCTACAAACTTGAAGATGTTTGCATTTGCTTTGCACAGTCCCTAGATACACTAGAGAAGGGACTAGCGGTAATCGCAGAGCAACTGCAGAAAGCTCCAGAGGAGTCACAGGAAGAGACTCAGAAAGAGATGAATGAACTGAAGGATCTAGAGTCACATATAGAAGCGGAAATTCTCCAACTTCAAGAGGAACTTGCAGCTTCTGAGCGTTCCAGACGTCATGCAGGGCAGGAAAGGGATGAGCTGGCTGATGAAGTCTTAAACAGCGCCTCAGAAAAATCTGCTCTCTTGGAGGAGAAAAGACATTTGGAAGCCAGGATGGCTCAACTTGATCAAGAGTTGAGTTATCGGATGGTGGACCTGGACCACCAGAGACAAACTGTGTCTAGATTGGAGAATAAACAGTAAAAACAAGTTTGACCAGCTCCTTGTTGAAGAGAAATACATATCGGCTCGATATGCCGAAGAACATGACCGAATGGAGGCTGATGCTCGGGAGAAGGAGACCAAAGCCCTCTCCTTGGCCAGAGCCCTTGGAAAAGTGCTTGAGCAGCGAAATAAAATTGAGAGGCTGAACAGGCAACTCAGATCAGAGAAGGAAAATCTCATGAGCTCAAAAGATGACGTCGGGAATAGCGTCTATGAGTTTGAGAAATCTAAGCATGCTCTCGAGCAACAGGTGGAAAATGAGAGACTTGAAGAGGAGAGTCCTCTGAAGGACATCAAGAAGTCTAAGCCAGAGCCTGTTAAGAATGGGACAGGAGATGTGGTGCTGGCCGAGGCAGAGAAGAAGATGGAAGATGTATCTGCTGAACCAGTTGATGGGGCTGATGTGGATGCAGAAGAAAAGAGATTCATGGCAGTGTGTGGCCAGGACCTGGTCATGAAAGAAATTTCCTCTGCTGTCAATGCCCTCCAGAATGCCAGCAGTCTTCTGGGGATGAAATACGAGGAGATGGATGACCAGTATGAGGATCCTGTCTACTACGATGGACTGGCTCTCCTGAATCCTGCCTGACAGGAGAACAATATCCTGGGTGAGCCTATGGAGAAAATACCAGAAGACGACGAGTCTAGTGAAGACCCCGGTGTCCCCAGTACCTCCAACCTTGATGACAAAGAGGAGGAGGGGTTCAGATTGAAAGTATATAATGCCGTGTCTGAGAAGGATGAGAAAGCTAACAAAGTGAATGAAGACTCCAAAGGAGACTCAAAGACTGATGAAGCTAAGGCCGATGAGTTGGAGTGGGAGAAATCCTCAGATGTTCCAAAGACCAAGGATAAGGCTGAAGAGGGGTCTGCCGAAGTAAGGGAGAGCCACTGAAGAAGCAGAAGACTCTAATACTGAAGCCAAACCTGAGGTAACCCCTGTGGGGACTAAAGAGAAAAGAGAAGTGCTATCTGGTGATATAATAAAGAAACAAAGTGAGTGTGAACACCAGGTGACATTAGAGCGGCTGAAGGGTGGTTTAAAACGGACCAGCCGGATCTCCAACAAAAGGAGGAGGCGGGAGCTCCCCGTGGAAAACACGGCTGTAAAGGTTGCGTGAAGTTAAAGGTTGTGGGCCTAAGAAGAAATCTAGAAAAGAAGCAAGCCAGAAAGCTAAGTTCTCCAGCGTAGAGGAGACGGAGGAGGCCCTTAGACACTGTATTCTAGTTAGGAAGGCAGTGTTTATGACAAACCAAGCTCTGATGGCCTGGGTCTGGCAAAATAAAGGTAAGCCTGCGACGCTGGCCATCTCTTCCAGGGGGAACGTTGAGCCCGATGATGGCAGTATAATGCGGATGCCCCATCACGAGCATCCGGTTGGTACATGTGTTCACCCCCACAGGTTTGAACGGGGGGAAGGGGGGGATATGTGGCAATGTGAACATTGAGGTGTTGTTTGCAACAGGAGCGTGTCACCAAGGGGCCCGGCCTTGGTGGAGTAAAAGCCCTAGTCCAGGTGTCCGCTAAAGTAGTTGGGGAACACCATATAGATAGTGTAGCTGGTTCAGCTATTTCAGGACGGGCTTTTACTGGGAACAGGCAATGTGTTGGGTGGGTGCCTGTTCCCCATGCTCCAGTCCGGGACTTAGGGCATGTTCACGTGCAGGGATTCTATTTAATCTGGTTTCTGGAAATGGGTGTGTCTCACTCTGGAGTGTTTTGTGAAGCAGAGTCCTGGTAAAGATCTGTGTGAGTGGTCTCAGCCAGGTGGGCTGATGGGCCACGAGGCTAGGCAATAGCCTGAACTTTGGGGGACGCAGTGACGCCTGTGAAGCAAGGATCACGAGGCCAGAGTCGGGAGGAATACTGGGCCACAATGCCCCAAAAGGTATTGAAGTGTCACAGCCTGGAGGTTGCAGGACTGTATGGCTGAGGAAAGCCGCATTTGTGTTCCATGTGTGAACAGGGCTCTCTAGGTGAGTCAGGGATACGGTTATGTGTTTAGTTAGAGCCTAGCCGGGCAAGGGTTTTTTATTTTGTGTGGATGTCACATGTGATAAGTTAAATATGCGACTTCGTAACCTGTGCTTTTGCTAAAGTGTCTGAAATAAAGCAAGAGTTTGGACATTATAACCGTGTCTGCGAAGATATCTGTAAGTGTAACCCCCTGAAAAGAAATGATCCCTTACAATATCTATATACACACATTAGTCGATTTAGGTGATTGCTCACAATATGATGATTGTAACGATGTAGTTTAATCTGATGACATTCACAGCTCAAAGACCAAACATTCAAATCATGATTTAGGCGACTTTCACAAGGTCAGTGTTTCGCATAACTATTTGTAACCCAAAACCAGGAGTGGAGTCTACAGAGAAAACATACAATGGAAAGATTTCTCTATGGGCCTACTCCTGGTTTTGGCTTACAAATACTAATCCAAAATACTGACCATGTGAAAGTGGTCTTTGAAATAGTACAGTACATAGAGATGCACCACAATCCTAATTTCCTAGGAAATCTTTACCATCACATCATGCATTTCATCCAGTACTTATAATTTCATTGTACAGGTTCAATTTCACATGGAAGAAGAACACTTATTGGAATAATTATTTACACAAGTCTTATTGGTACAGCCATACATACCAGTCAAGGACTATACAAGCCGTGTCTTTCTTACCTGATAATGACGTACATCACTGCACAGTTTCCCACAAGGCCCACCACGCAGACAATCAGATACACCACAACTATGGTG
Source organism: Bufo bufo (assembly GCF_905171765.1). Taxonomy (NCBI): domain Eukaryota; kingdom Metazoa; phylum Chordata; class Amphibia; order Anura; family Bufonidae; genus Bufo; species Bufo bufo. Next base: position 130,789,479 of record NC_053394.1, on the reverse strand, counting down.
ACCTCAATGCCCAGTGGTAGGAACCTGTCTCCTGTCCCATTGAAGAAACTGCCATTAAGGGTTGAATTGCGTAAGAACTCTCTCAGAAAGGCTGCCTCGAAGGGCAAGTCCGGAAGAGTGAAATCCATCTTTCAGCTGAGATCTGAGGAACAGAAGAAGACAAGTTCATGAGGAGACCACTAAGCTGAAGTCACTGTGCTATGGTAAAAGTTTCAGATGCCTCCTACCTGGCAGCACCAGAAGGTGATCCTGTCACTGCCCTGAGCTCAGACTCTAATGCATTATACATGGAACAGCAGAGCAATAAAACATCTCACCTGAGAACCTACTGAGCCATAAAATAAAATGTCACTGAGCACATAGTCTGAACATATCCCCTGTCACCAGCTCACTAATCATTTACACCCCGTTCAGACTGAGAATTTGGTTGCTCTCGAGCCATGCTGTCAGACAGAGTACTGTCATTGTCAGGTCCACCTTAAGATAACAGAAGTTTCTTAAATGTATGCAGTATATAAAACAGAGGAGTCAGTTACATTATCAAGGCTCAATAGCCAGATCTCCATGGCTACTCAAGTGTAATGATAACACCAGGATCCATTATATGTTTACCTTTATTAATCAATTCCTAGCATTAATTGCAGTACTAAGTAAATATTTATTGAACGGAACAATCTAAAATGTAAATAAGCATATTATTATCGAACACTGAGTTATGTGGTCATCCATATAGGTGGCATGGTGGCTCAGTGGTTAGTATCCCCACTACTATCTTGCAGATATGGGTTCATGAGTTTGCACTGTCCCCTAATTTCATGAATTGCACCACTCCCCTATCAGATACACCTCCATATGGCTCCATGGACATGGTTCTGTAGTGTCCATAAAGGCTTTTTTCTTTTGGGGGGGGGCTGAAATTTCTCTAAAGTTTGTTTTATTTATTGTGTTTGTGCCACTGCACGGCAAGACCCACCACATTTTTACTTCATGAGGGCTTATTATTTGAAGGATGAGTTGTAGTTATCATTGCTACCATTTTGGTGTAAATGTAACTTATTGATCACTTTTATATCTATTTTTGGGGAAGCTGGATGAAGGAACAAAGATATTGTTTTTTCAGGTTCACTATGTGGGATAAATAATGAGTTTATTCTGCATCGCATGTCATTATCGCTGCAGCAATACCAATTAGCAATACCAATTATGTAAGTGTTTTTTAAGGCTGGGTTCACATCACGTTTTTCCCATCCATTTAAAGAGAACCTGTCACCTGGATTTTGGGTATAGAGCTGAGGACATGGGTTGCTAGATGGCCACTAGCACATCTGCAATATCCAGTCCCCATAGCTCTGTGTGCTGTTATTGTGTAAAAAAAAAACGATTTGATACATATGCAAATGAACCTGAGATGAGTCCTGTCCCTGAGATTAGTCAGAGCTTGAAAATATGACTCTTTTCTGGTCACACAAGTAAGATATGACTATTTTATGTTAATTTGCATAAAAGGCGGGAAGTACAAAAATGCATAATACTTATTGAATTCATCTGCAAATTAAATTAAAAGTGTAATTTATATGTTTAGGGTAACACAATGAACATTTAGAAACACTCAGTGAGGGTAGCATAGTAGAGGTGACAGGTTCCCTTTAACGTATACCAAAAATGCATACGTTAAACAGATGCCTCAGACTGATGCCATCCAATGGTATCCATTCACTATAGAGTTCCATTGTAAAAAAAATAAAAAAAACATACTTTTTTTACCGGACTATGCAGGATACAAGAACGTGGTGTGCTGAGATTTGTATCATTTTTTTCTAACATATACAGTCAGGTCCATAAATATTGGGACATCAACACAATTCTAACATTTTTGGATCTATACAACACCACAATGGATTTGAAATGAAACAAACAATATGTGCTTTAACTGCAGACTGTCAGCTTTAATTTGAGGGTATTTACATCCAAATCAGGTTTCATATGTGCCTCCCACTTGTTAAGGGACCTAAAGTAATGGGACAATTGACTTCTCAGCTGTTCCATGGCCAGGTGTGTGTTATTCCCTCATTATCCCAATTACAATGAGCAGATAAAAGGTCCAGAGTTCATTTCAAGTGTGCTATTTGCATCTGGAATCTGTTGCTGTCAACTCTCAAGATGAGATCCAAAGAGCTGTCACTATCAGTGAAGCAAGCCACCATTAGGCTGAAAAAAACACAACAAACCCATCAGAGAGATAGCAAAAACAATATGCGTGGCCAAAACAATTGTTTGGAACATTCTTAAAAAGAAGAAATGCACCGGTGAGCTCAGCAACACCAAAAGACCCGGAAGACCATGGAAAACAACTGTTGTGGATGACCGAAGAATTCTTTCCCTGGTGAAGAAAACACCCTTCACAACAGTTGGCCAGATCAAGAACACTCTCCAGGAGGTAGGTGTATGTGTGTCAAAGTCAACAATCAAGAGAAGACTTCACCAGAGTGAATACAGAAGGTTCACCACAAGATGTAAACCATTGGTGAGCCTCAAAAACAGGAAGGCCAGATTAGAGTTTGTCAAATGACATCTAAAAAAGCCTTCACAGTTCTGGAACAACATCCTATGGACAGATGAGACCAAGATCAACTTGTACCAGAGTGATGGGAAGAGAAGAGTATGGAGAAGGAAAGGAACTGCTCATGATCCTAAGCATACCACCTCATCAGTGACGCATGGTGGTGGTAGTGTCATGATGTGGGCATGTATGGGTGCCAATGGAACTGGTTCTCTTGTATTTATTGATGATGTGACTGCTGACAAAAGCAGCAGGATGAATTCTGAAGTGTTTCGGGCAATATTATCTGTTCATATTCAGCCAAATGCTTCAGAACTCATTGGACGGCGCTTCACAGTGCAGATGAACAATGACCCAAAGCATACTGCAAAAGCAACCAAAGAGTTTTTTAAGGGAAAGAAGTGGAATGTTATGCAATGGCCAAGTCAATCACCTGACCTGAATCCGATTGAGTATGCATTTCACTTGCTGAAGATAAAACTGAAGGGAAAATGCCCCAAAAACAAGCAGGAACTGAAGACAGTTGCAGTAGAGGCCTGGCAGATCATCACCAGGGATGAAACCCAGCGTCTGGTGATGTCTATGCGTTCCAGACTCCAGGCTGTAATTGAATGCAAAGGATTTGCAACCAAGTATTAAAAAGTGAAAGTTTGATTTATTATTATTATGTCCCATTACTTTTGGTTCCTTAACAAGTGGGAGGCACATATGCAAACTGTTGTAATTCCTACACAGTTCACCTGATTTGGATGTAAATACCCTCAAAATAAAGCTGACAGTCTGCAGGTAAAGCACATCTTGTTCGTTTCATTTCAAATCCATTGTGCTGGTGTATAGAGCCAAAAATGTTAGAATTGTGTCGATGTCCCAATATTTATGGACCTGACTGTATGTCAAACAGAGACATAAAACGTGATGTGAACCCACCCTAAGTCATGTATTCATTTATTTATTTTCACTCACAAAAGTCAGGTGCTCTGATCGGTCCTGTCACTGGCATGTAAGGGATTAACTCTATTCCCAGCACTGCAGTGAAACTTTCTAATAAACTATCTTTTGGTCACTGTTTATTTTCAAGATCTCTACTAGCTATCAATTAATTGAAAACTTCTTGATCTAGAGGTTTGAGCTGCCCATACACCTGCCAATTTTAGTTGACCATCTAATATGTTTGGGGGCCTCCTAACTCCCCCCCTTCCCCAGTGACAGATATTGGGGAAGATAAGGATTGGTGAGTTGGATTTCAACAAAGGAGCACGGCAGAGGCTTCCTCCCCTCTTCCTATTGTGAACTCATGATCACTCGGCCAAGCTTGCACGTGTATGAGGGGAACGGTAGTGACAGCCGTTGGTCAAAGGAGTGTTAAGCTCTAGACATTTTCATTATACACAATAAACTGGACACCTTTATGGATTCCTGTATACTTTTAATCAGGTTTTGTTCAGATTCTTTAATGCAGTTCGGAAGCCAAACCCATTTGGGGATCGTAAATGGAGAAGAAAATATACAGGACAGATTCTACTCCGCTTCCATTTTGATTTCACTCATGGTTTTAGCTTCAAAAACTGCATCGAAAATCTGATCAAAATCTGAACATGCACAGGCAGCCTTATGGTTAGTTTATTGGGGCAAAATGCTCTTTGGAAACCTCCAAGTATTTTATCTGTGGACCTGCAGCAGAAAGCCAAGGCTGAGTGTTGGATTTATGCTTCAGGTTCTGTCATAATTCTGCAAGCTTATTAGCCCCATTTATTGGGGCTGATCAGTATTTGAACACTCACCGTGGTCACAGCACTGGTTCTGCTGCAGAAACCATAGGCAGATAGGGCTGGACATTTCTTTTGTCAGCGTGCCTACGTAAAATACTGCCTCAACATATGAATACTACCTTATTTCTTAATTTAGGCAAAAAAAGAAATAGCACATGTAAGGGAGATATGTACTCTGTACTGGGACCGATTTTGTTTAATATCTTCATAAGTGATATTGCAAAAGGCCTCGCTGGTAAGGTTTGTCTTTTTGCTGATGACACAAAGATATGTAACAGGGTTGATGTTCCTGGAGGGAAACGCCAAATGGAAAAGGATTTAGGAAAACTAGAAGAATGGTCAGAACTCTGGAAACTGAAATTTAATGTGGATAAGTGCAAGATAATGCACCTGGGGCGTAAAAACCCAAGGGCAGAATATAGAATATTTGACACAGTCCTGACCTCAGTATCTGAGGAAAGGGATTTAGGAGTAATTATTTCAGAAGACTTAAAGGTGGGAAGACAATGTAATAGAGCAGCACGAAATGCCAGCAGAATGCTTGGATGTATAGGGAGAGGTATAAGCAGTAGAAAGAGTGAAGTGCTTATGCCGCTGTACAGAACACTGGTGAGACCTCACTTGGAGTATTGTGCGCAGTACTGGAGGCCATATCTCCAGAAGGATATAGATACTCTAGAGAGAGTTCAGAGAAGAGCTACTAAACTAGTACATGGATTGCAGGATAAAACTTACCAGGAAAGGTTAAAGGACCTTAATATGTATAGCTTGGAAGAAAGAAGAGACAGAGGGGATATGATAGAAACTTTTAAATACATAAAGGGAATCAACTCGGTAAAGGAAGAGAGCATATTTAAAAGAAGAAAAACTACCACAAGAGGACACAGTTTTAAATTAGAGGGGCAAAGGTTTAGAAGTAATATAAGGAAGTATTACTTTACTGAGAGAGTAGTGGATGCATGGAATAGCCTTCCTGCAGAAGTGGTAGCTGCAAATACAGTGAAGGGGTTTAAGCATGCATGGGATAGGCATAAGGCCATCCTTCATATAAGATAGGGCCGGGGGCTATCCATAGTATTCAGTATATTGGGCAGACTAGATGGGCCAAATGGTTCTTATCTGCCGACACATTCTATGTTTCTATGTTTCTATGTTTCTATGTGGCAATTAGCTGAATATTTCTACATAGGAGTAGGTTGTTCCTGGGCCTTGGAACATGAGGGACCTAAAAGGCTCCTCTACAGATAAAAAGCACTGTCAATGTCATGACTTCCCTTTATAATAAATATAGATAAAGAAATAGATTGTGCAGGAGGAAATAATTGCATGTCCAAACTGGGGGCCCTGGCACATGTTGAGCATTGTGTCTCAGGAGCTTCAAGTAAAGACTTTTGATGTCATAATGGTGACTAGGTGATCAGATGTCCAATGATCAGAAGTCCATAGCAGCTTTCTGCATACTTTCTGTGAACCCAAACTCTAGATTCTGCTATAAAAGTAGATTTCTAAAACAAATGTGCCCAATACAACCAATATAAGATCAGGACAACCACAAGTAAGATATCATAATAGGACATGTTGAGTTAAAAGAAGGTAAACTCCACTCTGGTCCCTTCTCTTTTAATCAGAGAGGACAGTTCAAGAACCTCTGAAGAACCATCAAGCTCCATTAATATCAGGAAGGTGTAGCTGCCCTGCCTCTTTTGTGAAGAACACTAATTTTGGTTTAAATTATTGGACTGTTAGAATAGATGAATATTTAAGATGAATTCACACTAAGGCCGTCTTTTATGACCAAATATACGCCACTTTTTGGTGTATATTTGGTGCCGAATTTGCACGTCACGTACATCAGTTCTAAAAAAAAAAGAGTCAGAGGCTTGGACGGGGGAGAGGGCAGACCGGAAGGCCCTTCTCAGTTATCATTTTCTATGCCATTTTTTTTGTAGAAAATTATCTAACTCTATGCCAGCAAGAGAGCTGGCGTAGAATTAAGGCTGTTTTAGGTCGGTGGTGGATGCACCTAAGTTATGTAGAGGCCGGTGCCTCTACGTAACTTATGCGCATAAAGCACCAGCGCAGGGTTATTAAGACCGGTGTCTAAAATACTGGTCTTAATAAATTACCCCATAAATGTTTCTCAGATCTCATGCCACCCCTAACAGGGTCCACCACAGCAGAAAGCAGAATCAAGTTAACTCCACAGAAGCAGCCACTGGAGGAGCAGTTTGGCTCAAAGAGAAGGGAGGTTCAGGGACAAGTTGGACCCTTCTGTCCAATGTGTGGTGTGAACATCACAACTCAGTAGGCATGTCCTGTAACTTCATTCAAATAATCTGATTTCCAGCATGAAGGAGATAAAATCATGATCATGACTAAGAGCCAGCTGGCTCGAAACATGTTGGTCTGACCAGGGACATGGAGGGACCTCTTTCACTGCACCGTGTGTACGTTTGGAACATTCAATAAAGAACATGCAAGATTTTATCTCCTTCGGGCTGGAAATCTGTTTATTTGAATGAAGTTTACGCTGAGCTGACCTGGCTTTTCCGTCGCACAACTGAACTGGTGAGCTGGATTTTTATTCATTTATACAATGTCCTGTAACTGTCACAGCTTCTAACAGTAGATCCAGCTGAGGCAGTTGAAGGATGAAACTGAGCATATGAGACCACCTCAGTAGGTAAACAGGGAGATGAGGAAAAGAACAGACAGCAGGTGGCGCTATACAGATACATTTTATTGAATAACTCAGTGGCTATACTAAACTTTTAATTACATACAATTAAAAAAGTATTCAAATCTAAGTGCTGGTTTGAAAAATGGGACAACTATTTTAAAGGAACAGGAGAAAATTGAATGATGTGTCAGATACAGCATCTTCTCACCCAAGTCATGAAAGTCCTATCTGAAGTCATCTTTCTACAAACTAAGGCCCCTTTCACACCACGGTTTTATGTTTCCGTTGCCCTGCTCCATTAAAAGCGCAGAATAGTAAAAATAACGGGACTATAACTGACCCGAGCTGAGCTGAACAGACTCTAATAACTACAATTGAATCCGTTCAGTGTTCCTTCAGAATCCTGTTTTTTACAGGAGAAAAAAGTCCTGCATGCAGATCTCTTTCATCCATTCTTTTTGAGGAAATCTGCAACAGATCCCCCAAGCAGATGTGACCTCAGCCTAACAGAACACCTTTATTAGTAGCAAAACTTAGTAAAAGCAAAGTAATGGAGCATCTTGCCCTAAAGTCTCCATCCCTTTGATTTATCTGCCACCTTCTTCTTCTTCTTCTATCGTTCTATTTAACAAACAGGATACCATCTAGGTAGAAAATTGTGATGGAGTGCAGGGAATCATGAGCAATGTGATTATCAATAGGTACTGTATTGCTGTACCTACATTACATGAGGCCTCCTGATAAACACATTTTATGAAATGATGGCATTCTCAATCAATATGCCCCTATTTATTTAATCAATTTCTTTAATTTGCTTCCCCCCAACTCTAAAGCATGAAATTATAGGAAGCCCCATCAATAATGCATCACCACTGAGCACAAAAGCCACCTATAGGATAAATGAGCTGACAGTCGATCCCCAACCATGACAGTCTACTCTAGTGCAAGGTGTGCACGGCCTAAACAGTTTATTCATAAGTGTCACATCGGCCTCACTCCTTTCAAGAACAAATCAAGTCATGTTCCATTCACATCTTGTGCGTTTTCCGAAAGGGTCACTAAACCTAAAGTAAACTTATAGGAGGGAGATCTGATATCAGTGACACATAGGTTCTCAGCACTGGAGATATGTGACAAAGTAGGGATCATGGGGTACAGGAATTTGTCTTCACTTCCTATCTTGTCATCCCTAATAAAAGGGAGCAATAGACTGCATTCAACCGCACAGCACATAAAGACATGGTTTTGTGTCCCTTTAAATGATTGATGTACCTGCTTGTCACTGACTACGAGCCTAAATGCATGTCAAAAGATGCAACCCAAAAAGTATACACCAAAAGTCTGAAAATATATACCAGACTAATGATGTCAATACAACATGCATCTAATTGATTAGATTGTAAGCTCTTGTGACTTAGATGTGCCATCCCTATACGTGTAGACATACAATCAGTGCTATACACAGGCTTGGAACTTCTCCCATCATTCTCCCCGCATCCCTATATCCAGACCCCAGAAAGAATGTCACTAATTGTTTCACACGTCAGTGATGTCACGGTGCATGTATCACACTACGGCAGACCCCCACCCGCCTCCTCCACCCCTTCATGATCAATGTTTACATGGGAAGGGGTCAGTCCTTTGGTAGAAATATAAAAGATTATACTGACAATGTAGTGTCGCTGGACAAACGAAGGACAGATAGACAGGCAGACAGACAGGTCAGGTACACTGTACTGTGAATGGCCTTTGCAGGGCTGGAAACATTGCTGTGTGACATTCCATACGCCGCTGCTGTCTGCAGCACATCCACAGCACAGAGTCTGCAGCACGTAACCTGCTGGAAAGGTGCAATGATTCTATATATATATATATGTGTGTGTGTGTGTGTGTGTGTGTGTATATATATATATATATAGTCACTATACATAAGCTAGGATATATAAAGCAGGTCTATTGCAACAATGTATCTGTATTCTGTAAACACATAGTGCAACATCTCAAGAAAATAAATGCACATTCCATACAGTACATATGAGCAACCTGTAGTTCTCCAGCTGGTAGGACTTGCTGGAACTTGTAGTTCCCAACTACTGCACAGCTACAGGTTGTCATATGTATGTTAGCAAAAAAATAAAATAAAAAACACAGTATAAGCAATGTCTGAGCATCCCATACAGGAGACAAAGTGCATGCAATGCAGAGGATGCTATATGGGGTCACAGGTGCTTCCCCAGGGCTGTGTCTCAGTATGGGGTCACACCTGGCTACCTATGATGGTCCTAGAAGTTGGGATCTAGTTGGGGTCTCTTTGCTGCAGAGCTCCTCACTCACACTGCACCACGCATCCCTGCGCCAGTACATAGCAACAGGGCACTTGGTGCAGACTGTATGACAGCAGAGCATCCCACAGCAAGGCAGGCCTGGCAGGAGAAGGGGTTGGGGGGGGTGGGGGGGGGGGGTTTACCCCATGATAACATACCCTCCAAGGTGATTCAGGGAGTATTGAGATTGGGGGATGCAGGGACTTACCCTGTCTGGTTGCACCTTGATTTGCAGTGAGTCTCCTCGCTTCTCAGGCTGATGATGATGATGATACCTCCTTCCCCAAAACAGAGACAGCTGCAAAGCCCTGGCCAGGGAGGGAGAGGGGGATAATCACATCGATGCTTCGGAGGGGAGCACAGACACTGGGAGGGAGGGGGTGCTGGCTGCAGAGAGCAGGGCTGGAATTCTGCATTAACTCACTGTGCTGCTGATGCTATACAGACAATGGTAGAGGAGGAAGCACCAGGCTCAGACCTGGGCTTGAGGGGAGGAGAGGAGACACTCATTATAAAGACATAGACCTGTGCAGTGAATAACACTGTTGGGCAGTCCTTTCACTCAGCTTTTTGCCCATCTGCTCTGTGGCAGCTTAGGGGTTAATGGTGTGGAGGAAATGCCCTTGAGCGGGAAGGGGTTAATGTTATTGGATATAGCGATTTCCACCCAAGGGCAGAATGGACGCAGCGTCAAGCCTCCTGCTTTTATTGCACAGGTCCATTGATGAGGGGAAGCAAGGAGTTAATGGTGCTAAATGCAACGGAACGGGCTAAAGCTGAGGGGTTACATCCACAAAATAGTTGAGGGGAAGAAAGGGTTAACAGCAGAAAAAAACTAGATATGCAGGAAAATAGCGCGGTGGTGTCAGAAAATATAAAATTAAAGTAAAGCACGGACAGCAACGAGAACACGTTTTTACTTTTATTCTTGAACATTTGTGTTAAGAAGTTGTGAGACGTTAAGAGAACAATTTTTAACAAGGGATGCGCAGGCTAACCCCCTACAGACTCAACCATCAGCAAAAAAATACACAAAACATTTTTACCTTGACAAACAATTTGTAAAATGTGCCACCTTTTATGTAACATCTTACCTGAACCCAATAGAAACACAGTACTCCCTGAGCTGGGGTCCACATGTGCCCAAATCCCAAAACATAAACTAGAGCAGCCACATTGCCCTTCCACAGCTAATTCCCCAAGACAGCCACCAGAACTAAAACATCCTGGGGATCTGTCACACAGCCAGTGTCCACCCTGCCGTAGAGAAGGTGGTAAACATGCTGTGGTCCACCGTGAACCAATGTTAGCAGGAGTGCAGCCATCTAGTGTCACATAACACAAAACATTAAAGTTTACATGGTAAGTTGGGTGGTTCTTCACCTGGTCAGGTAAGACAAGCCCAATCTCATCTTAAAAACCCACTTTACCCTAGCTCTCACTTCCAATTGCCGCCTTTCTACTCCTGCTGTGCCTATACCCCTTTCACTCCCTCCCCTAGTTACCTAGACTCTATGGCACCAACGGAGATGTGGCCATTGCCTTGTTGAGTCATTTTGACTCCCCTACTCTACCATTCTTGCTAGGAACACGCTGGCCTACCTTATGGCTCCTCAGGCCTAGTTGTCACTGATTTTCCTCAGATACGACCCCAAAGAAGTCTACTGTTTTCTCCACTTCAGGGAAGTTAATGCTCTTAATTAATGAACCCAAATTTGGGCAATGTGGATGGGTGGGTGTTCAAATGTAAACAGGCCATAGACAGGACAAATTTTCCACCCCCCTTCATATTTTTGATGGATGATAAGGCCAGGGTTCTGTGGCGATTTTCACGGACCATAATCTTGATCAGCTATCTCTAGGATAGATCATCAATATTAGACCAGTGGGAGTCAGATTCCTAGCACCTCTTTGATCCGCTGTTTGAATTTGCTGCTGCACTCTGGAACAGTGCAGCTCTGCGCACTGAATAGTCATCATGAATTCTACTGCAGCAGTTATGTCAGTGAATGAGAGCAGAGCTGGAGTACCATTCACAACCAAAACCCAGGGTATGGCGCTGTGCTCTGATTAGTGTTGATCGAGCACCAAAGTGCTCGGGTGCTTGAGTAGAACACTTTGGGATGCTCGGGTGCTCGGCAGAGCACCCAAGCACAATGGAAGTCAATGGGAGAAGCCGAGCATTAAAACAGGCACCCCCTGCTCTGAGGAGGGCATGGTGTCTGGTTCATAGGAAAAGGTCAGAAATTGATGAAAACACCATTGAAATGGTTCGGGAACAGCATGGGGAGGATGTCTCGGTGCATCTTGGACTCCCAGGTCGCTGCTGGGAACGATGTTGTTCGAGTAGTACACCACTTTTACAGACTGACAATAATACGCACCAAACCGAAGATAAAATCAATTTTAGAGGAAAAATTGTTAGGGAACATTCTGTCCTGTATATTTACTTGTATATAAAGTGCAAGTGCTGCCAAAAATTACTCAGATACAACCTGTATATCACATAAAGGAGGGCCTCATTCACATTGTGGTACAATTGTTCAGGTAGTGGGACTCCTACACTCATAAAGCCTATTCAAGAAACCGGCACTCCAATACACCCTTTATTAAACATGAAGGAGGGCATCATACACACCCTTGAAAAATTATGATTAATGGCCTGCTGGTGACCCTCTAAAACATTAGTGGTGAGGCCTGCTGCTGATCTGACCATCTAAAACATTTGGGGTGAGGGTCTGCTGCTGATTAAACCATCTAAAAAATTTGGGGTGAGGGTCTGCTGCCGAGTTGACCTTCCAAAACATTAGGGGTGATGGTCTGCTGCTGAGCTGACCATCTAATAAATTATGGGTGAGGGTCTGTTGCTGAGCTGACCTTCTAAAACATTAGGGGTGAAGGTCTGCTGCTGAGCTGACCATCTAAAACATTATGGGCGAGGACCTGCTCATGACCCTCTAAAACATTAGAGGCGAAGGCTTGCTGCTGATCTGACCATCTAATAAAATAAGGGTGAGGGTCTGCTGCTGAGCTGACCATCTAAAAAATTAGGGGTAAGGGTCTGCTGCTGATCTGACCTTCTAAAACATTAGGGGTGAGGGTCTGCTGCTGATATGACCTTTTAAAACATTAGGGGTGAAGGTCTGCTGCTGAGATGACCATCTAAAACATTAGGGGCGAGGGCCTGCTGCTGATCTGACCATGTAAAAAATTAGGGGTGAGGGTCTGCTGCTGAGCTGACCATCTAAAACATTATGGGCGAGGGCCTGCTGGTGACCCTCTAAAACATTAGGGGTGAGGGTCTGCTGCTGAGCTGACCCTCAAAAACATTAGGAGTGAAGGCGGCCTAATAAGCATGTTGATATGATGGAGGAGGACAAGAAAAGGAAGATTGAACCATGTACCCTTTTTTGTGGTGGAAGGGGTGCATGGGAATACAGTGTATTCAATACACCATAAAAGCCACATTGCAAGTGCCTTTATGTTCAGCCGCTTTCCTCTGGTGGAGTAGAGAAGTCAGGGGCAATCCAGGCCTTGTTCATTTTGATAAGAGTCAACCTGTCAGCATTTTCAGTTGACAGTCGGATGCGCTTATCAGTTATTATGCCCCCCGCAGCACTAAATACCCGCTCTAACAAAACGCTGATGGCAGGCAGGCCAGCACCTCCAAGGCGTAGAGCGCCAGTTTGTGCCACGTGTCCAGCTTGTAGGGCACAGAGAGATAACTGAGGACGCTGACACGGTCTGCTACGTACTCCTGCACCATCTTCCAAAACTTTTCTCTCCTTGTGACACTAGGACGCACATCAGGGTGAGGGTGCTGGCAGGGTGTCATAAAACTGTCCCAGGCCTTGAAGAGTGTTGCTTTGCCTCTGTTGGAATTGCTGTGTGTTCCCCTCGTCTCTCCTCCTCAGTTGCCCAAGCAACTACGTACTCTGCCGCCAGGGTTGTCAGCTGGAAATTTTTGGAGCAATTTTTCCACAAGGACCTTCTGGTATTGCACCATTTTGCTAGTCCTCTCCACCACAGGAATGAGAGATGAGAAGTTCTCTTTGTAGCTGGGGTCGAGAAGGATGAGCAACCAGTAATAGGTGTTGGCCAAAATGCGTATAACGCGAGGGTCACTTGAAAGGCAACATAACATAAAGTCAGCCATGTGTGCCAGAGTTCCAACAGACAAGACATCGCTGTCCTCATCAGGAGGATGACTCTCAATTTCCTCATCCTCTTCCTCATCTTTGGCCCATCCACGCTGAACAGATGGAATAAACCTGCTATGGGTACTACCCTCTGTAGCGGAGGCAACTGTCTCCTGCTCCTCATCATCATCCAAATCCGCGCTGAGAAGACAAACGGAGGGTGGTCTGGCTATCACCCTGTGTACTATCTTCCCCCATTTCCACCTCTTCCACATGCAGCGAGCAGCGAGCATTTCAGTAGACACAGAAGTGGGATCGTTACGCTGTTAATAGCGGCATCGCCATTCACCATCTGTGTTGATTCCTCAAAGTTGCGTAAAACCTCACAGAGGTCAGACATCCATGCCCACTCGTCGCTTGTGAAGAGCGGAAGCTGACTGGAAAGGCGACGACCATGTTGCAGCTGGTATTCCACTACTGCCCTCTGCTGCTCACAAAGCCTGGCCAACATGTGTAACGTGGAGTTCCAGCGCGTGCTCACATCGCACAACAGTCATTGAGCTGGTAATTGCAAGCGCTGCTGCAGCGTTGCTAGACAAACAGCAGCTATAGATGACTTTCGGAAATGGGCACACACGTGGCGCACCTTCACTAGTAGCTCAGGCAAATTGGGGTAGGTTTTGAGAAACCGCTGAACCACTAAGTTGAACACATAGGCTAGGCATGGTATGTGTGTGAACTTGCTGAGCTCCAAAAATGCCACCAAGTTGCGGCCATTATCAGACACAACCATGCCTGGTTGTAGGTTGAGTGGCGAGAGCCAAAGCTGAGTCTGGTCCCTTATACTCTGCCACAGGTCTGCGGCGATGTGCTGTTTGTCACCTAAGCAAATAAGTTTCAACACGGACTGTTGCCGCTTCACCACTGCAGTGCTACACTGCTTCCAGCTACTGACTGATGGCTGACTGGTGCTGCAAGATGAGAATTCAAAGGTGGAAGTGGAGGAGGAGGTGGAGGAGGAGAAGGGGGGTTGCAGCCACTAATGTAGGTGGTGGCGGAAATCCTGATGGAAGTAGGGCCCGCATTCCTTGCACCTGTGCTATCCCAGGGTACGACTCGCTCCCGGCCTCCACAACGTTCACACAGTGTGCCGTCAGGGAAATGTAGAGTTCCCTGGCCACAAGCACTTGACCATGTGTCAGTCGTTAAGTGGACCTTCCCAATAACTGCATTGGTCAGGGCACGGGTGATGTTATGGGACACATGCTGGTGTAAGACGGGGACGGCACACCCGGAAAATAGTGCTGGCTGGGTACTGAATAACCAGGGATGGCCACCGCCATCAGTCTGCGGAATTCCTTGGTGTCCACAAGCCTAAATGGCAACATTTCCAGGGCCAGCAATTTGGAAAGGTGCGCATTTAGTGCTATGGCCTGTGGGTGGGTGGCTGGGTATTTGTGCTTTCGTTCAAAGGCCTGGGGTATGGACATCTGCACGCTGCGCTGGGACACAGAAGTGGATGTGGTAGATGATGTTGCTTGCGAAGGTCCAGGTGCAGGGCGGGAGGCATCAGGCCTGCTTCTTGGACAGGAGATTGGTCAGCAAGTAACACAGGGGAAGAGGAGGCAGTGGTGTGACCCGCAGACACTGATTGTGGACCCAGACGTTTGGCCCACCTATTAGGGTGCTTTGATGCCATGTGGCAGACCATGCTGGTGGTGGGGTGGTTGCTAGTGTTCACACCCCTGCTCATTTTGGTATGGCACAGGTTGCAAATGACAATTCTTTTATCGTCCACACTTTCCTAAAAAAAACGCCAGACTGCAGAACACCTACCCCTTGGCAAGGGAGATTGCCACGAGGGGCTGCTCCCTTTCCTCCCCCTCTGTACTGCTGTCCTCGCTTGTCTTGCCACCTTCCCAGGTTGTGTCAGTGATTTCATCGTCCACCACCTATTCTTCCACTTCCTCACTCTGGTCATCCTCCTGACTTGTTGACCTAACAAGAACATCACTTATTGACAACTGTTTCTCATCCTCATCATGAACCTCTTGAGACACTAATTGCAGTTCACTTATTGGCAACTGTGTCTCATAATAATCATCATCCACCTCGTGAAACACTAATTGCGTTCCCACCGTCATCTTTTTCTGACTGTGGATGCTCAAGAGTTTGGGAATCAGTGCACAAGATCTTCTCATGTCCCTCTTCAAGCGGGCTTGGCGAGAGAGCCAAATCAAGGAATGGCGATGAAAAGAGCTCCTCGGAATATCCGAGTGTGGGATCACTTGTTTGCCAAGACTCTCCATGGTGGGAGGAAGGAGGATCAGGGTGAGGATCCTGTTGATCAGACTCCTGGCTACTGAGACTGGACTTTGTGGAAGACAGGGTGGTGCTTAAACAACTAGAAGCATTATCTGCTGCAATCCAACCGACCACCTGGTCGCACTGGTGTGATGTCGAGAGTGGTGTCCTGCGCCGCCCTGCAAACTGGGACATGAAGCTAGGTATCGTGGATGAGTGTGTTTCTTGTGCTCTGGCAGCAGGCACAGTTTCGTTGCTCACAGGGCCACGGCCTCTGCGTGCACCATCAGCAGCACGACCACTTCCCCGTCCCTTACTGCTAGCCTTCAGTATATTAAATGGTATATATGCTTGCAAGTATGTCACACGTACAGTAGCGCAGGTTTTGTAAGTGTATGCGCAAATAAATTAGACTGAATGTCGCTGATATTTAGGATGGGCAAACGTTATACAGAAGATGTAGCCCAGGTAATGTCACTGCCACCAGCAGCGACAAAAATTAGACTGAATGTCCCTGATATTTAGGATGGGCAAACGTTATACAGCACATGTAGCACAGGTAATGTCGCTGCCACCAGCAGCGAAAAAATTAGACTGAATGTCACTGATATTTAGGATGGGCAAATGTTATACAGGAGATGTAGCACAGGTAATGTCGCTGTCACCAGCGGCCAAACAATTGAGCTGAATTTCACCGCAAATGTAACACAACAGATGCAGCAGAGGTTGTGTCACTGTCAGCAGTGGCCAAACAATTGCACGCAATTTAGCGCAGGTTGCACTAATAATATACAGTCAGGTCCATAAATATTGGGACATCGCCACAATTCTAACATTTTTGGCTCTATACACCACCACAATGGATTTGAAATGAAACGAACAAGATGTGCTTTAACTGCAGACTGTCAGCTTTAATGTGAGGGTATTTACAGGTGTGTGTTATTCCCTCATTATCCCAATTACAATGAGCAGATAAAAGGTCCAGAGTTCATTTCAAGTGTGCTATTTGCATTTGGAATCTGTTGCTCTCAACTCTCAAGATGAGATCCAAAGAGCTGTCAGTATCAGTGAAACAAGCCATCATTAGGCTGAAAAAACAAAACAAACCCATCAGAGAGTTAGCAAAAACATTAGGCGTGGCCAAAACAGCTGTTTGGAACATCCTTAAAAAGAAGAAACGTACCGGTGAGCTCAGCAACACCAAAACACCCGGAAGACCACAGAAAACAACTGTGGTGGATGGCCGAAGAATTATTTCCCTGGTGAAGAAAACACCCTTCACAACAGTTGGCCAGATCAAGAACACTCTCCAGGAGGTAGGTGTATGTGTGTCAAAGTCAACAATCAAGAGAAGACTTCACCAGAGTGAAAACAGAGGGTTCACCACAAGATGTAAACCATTGGTGAGCCTCAAAAACAGGAAGGCCAGATTAGCGTTTGCCAAACAACATCTAAAAAATCCTTCACAGTTCTGGAACAACATCTTATGGACAGATGAGACCAAGATCAACTTGTACCAGAGTGATGGGAAGAGAGGATTATGGAGAAGGAAAGGAACTGCTCATGATCCTAAGCATACCACCTCATCAGTGAAGCATGGTGGTGGTAGTGTCATGGCGTGGGCATGTATGGCTGCCAATGGAACTGGTTCTCTTGTATTTATTGATGATGTGACTGCTGACAAAAGCAGCAGGATGAATTCTGAAGTGTTTCGGGCAATATTAACTGCTCATATTCGGCCAAATGCTTCAGAACTCATTGGACGGCGCTTCACAGTGCAGATGGACAATGACCCAAAGCATACTACAAAAGCAACCAAAGAGTTTTTTAAGGGAAAGAAGTGGAATGTTATGCAATGGCCAAGTTAATCACCTGACCTGAATCCGATTGAGCATGCATTTCACTTGCTGAAGACAAAACTGAAGAACAAGAACAAGCAGGAACTGAAGACTGTTGCAGTAGAGGCCCGGCAGAGCATCACCAGGGATGAAACCCAACGTCTGGTGATGTCTATGCGTTACAGACTGCAGGCTGTAATTGACTGCAAAAGAGATTTTCAACCAAGTATTAAAAAGTGAAAGTTTGATTTATGATTATTATTATGCCCCATTACTTTTGGTCCCTTAACAAGTGGTAGGCACATATGCAAACTGTTGTAATTCCGACACCGTTCACCTGATTTGGATGTAAATACCCTCAAATTAAAGCTGACAGTCTGCAGTTAAAGCACATCTTGTTCGTTTCATTTCAAATCCATTGTGGTGGTGTATAGAGCCAAAAATGATAAAATTGTGTCAGTCCCAATATTTATGGACCTGACTGTATATGGCAGCCAGATAAAACAATAGCCCTTAAAAGGACTTTTGGGTCTCTAACACCTTTCACCAGTAAAACCTGCCTAGCAAATAAACCAATTCCTGTTCCTACACTATCTGTCCCTTCTGCTGCAGCTCTCCCTGACTAAGGCTGAGCCGAACCACGTGTCATCGGGTGCTATATAGCACCCAATGACGCTTTTCGGACAGCCATTCACTGTAATGCCAGTAGCCAACATGGCTACGGCATTATAGTAAATGGCAGTACTTACCTGCACGTTTATTGGCTGCGTAGCGGGGAGGAGACTCGAGCATCGCGCTCGAGCACACGCAGTGTTTGGCCGAACACCACAATGTGCCGAGCATTTCGATGCTCAAGTAAAATAGTGTTAGAGCATGCTCGCACAACAGTAGCTCTGATGCCTGTTCCATAGTGCAGCAACCTATTCCAGCTAATATGACATTTATGACTGATCCTAAGGATAGTGCAGCGGGCCCAGGAGGAGCGAGTGGAGGACGGGAGTGGTAGTAGCTCTGGCGCTGATGACATGGGTCCCCCCCTAGGGCAGTGTAGTGCACACTTTTTTCCCATGGGGGACACCATAGTGTTGGGGCTCCTGCCTTGTAAGAATTCCCCCCCAAACACCCAACCCCCCCCCCCCCCCGACTGTTGCCACTCAAAAGTACATAAAGATCGAAAAGTTCATCTATGCGTGCCGTGGCACTAAGCCCAGTGCATAACTATACTCACCCAGTTCCACTTACTTAATGAAAGCCATCATAGGGTACATGGCGGTACCAATACACCTTGCAATAAATGAAAGAACCAACTGGTCTATGGTTATGCCCTCTTGTGTGCCCTTTCACAGTAGTTATGCCCACCTTATGGACCATTCACCGTAGTTATGCTGACCTTTGTGCCCCCTCACAGTAGTAATGCCCACATTTGTGCCCCCTCACTGCAGTTATGTCCTCCTTGTGCCCTCCTTTGACCCCTAGAGCCCACTCTAGCTCCATAAAACACAAATACTTACTTGCTTCCCTAATGATAGGCACATCCTACGTTCCTCAGCAGCATGACGCGCTCACACACACACATCACGCTGCAGCAGGCTGGTTCCTGGGCTTTCACCACTCCTCCTACACAGCCAGCAGCGTGATGTGCAGCTGATGGGGATCACTGGATACCAGCGGAACAGGGCATCTCCCTGCTTCACCATGGAAATGAACCACCAGGCAGGTGAGCACCCCACCCCGACTACGCCCCTTGGTCTGTCCTTGGTGTTAAGTGTTTTTGGCAGAGTGCAAAGCAGGAGTGTGGAAGCAGGCCGGCGAATGGTGATGGAGTCTATGACCAGGCCAGTCTCTCTTTACTAAAGTGCAAAATAAAAGTAGTAGTACATGGAACAGTATTAAGGCACAGTTCCAAGCAAATCACAGGGCAGTTCCTCCCAAAAAGCAATGTATGGATAGCAGCAATTATGGGAGTTGTGGTACTCTTTCTCTCTCTGTCATTCTAAAGTCTCTCTGCAGATATTTAGGCATGCAATTAATGTTATGGCTACATACAGGCTCAGACTGGCCCACAGGGGTACAGGGGAATCCCCCAGTGGGCCCCCAGGCCCCACCCCCTGTACAAATGGCACATAGAACAGTAGAGTAACTGGCCTACATATAGATTGGCAGAGTACAGCATCTCAACCAGCCTACAGTATGTTCATATAAAAAACTGGGCGGATTATTTAACAGTTCATTACTATAGATGCATTGGGTGGCTGAGATGACTTCTAGACAACTAGGCAAGCCAGCTAGTATCCTCATTTTCTAGGGGACCCTTATAATTTATCACCTAGTAGCGTCTTGCTGCTGTCTGCTTCTGTGTGAACAGGTAATATTTTAATGTACCTGTATAGCCAGGTGGGCCCTAGGCACCCCACTCCGACACTGGACACATATTCTGTAATTCCCAGGCTGAGTGAGTACAAAATTAAGGTACCGCTGCCCAGACCGTCTCAAAGTGTGAAAGGGTATGTTAGCAATGTTCCCTCTCACAGCAGCAAAGTCTCTTTCTGGCATAAATATGCACAATACCTTGCTGACTGACTCCATTACACAGCCTTGTAGATTTTAGACCT
This sequence comes from Bufo bufo, assembly GCF_905171765.1. Taxonomy (NCBI): domain Eukaryota; kingdom Metazoa; phylum Chordata; class Amphibia; order Anura; family Bufonidae; genus Bufo; species Bufo bufo. The sequence goes on along the minus strand of NC_053394.1, from coordinate 130,769,253 downwards.
TCTAGTTTCTTTTCTCTCTGGAGCACTTTTGTAGTAGAGTGATGGTTCTCTGAAACTTCGGTCTAGGTCCGAGGAGCTCACAAAACATAGGTCCTCTCTCTTCCTCAGCTAAAGACAGACTCTCGACTGACTGACTGACTGACTGACTAACCAGGGGGCAGACCCAGGTCCATCTCACCTAAACCTAAAGGGGTTGAGTCAAGGTGTTAACCCCGATTTATCCATACCAAATTCAGTGATTCAGAACATTTCACTGCTCAGAATAGGTCATCAGTATGTAATCGGTGGGAGTCCAAGTCCTGGAATCTCCGCCAATCAGCTGTTTGAAGAGGACTCCTCACAGCTCATCAAGAACAATGTTATCCATTGTATAGCGGCTGTGCATGGTATTGGGACTCAGCCACATTCACTTGAATGGGACTAAGCTGCACCTAGGCCATGTAACCTATGTTCGTGACGAAACTGGCCTAGGAAGAGGCCATGGCACTCATTGGAGTGCTGCGGCCTCTTCAAACAGCTGATCGGTGGTGGTGCCCAGAGTCCTTCTAGATTACAAAATAGGAGAAAAACATGTTTTCTTTTTGTCTTTTTTTGAGGCTGCTTTCCCACTTTTTAGCGACATTTTTGAGCATTTTTTGCACCAACATTTTTGGTGTGTATTTTCTATAAAAACACCAGCTCCTGATTTTAGGAAAAGGTTTATGGGAAATATGAAAAAAAATGCATGTGCCAAAAAAGAAACCACTTGTGCTTATTCTGTTTTTTTCTTTAACGAGTAGAACCCAAGAAAACCAACAGCTGAGGCAGCCCCCCAGAGTTATCTGATATGGATGCCACCTTTCCCAACAAAAAATACTGGCCAAGTTAAGTTACACCCCAAAGTGGTTGTGGTTGTGGGGCGTGGCTTAACACAGGGTGTTAAGTTGCTATCATACTGTGGCTCCCAATAATATTAATGCCCCCATTAGTGCCACACAGAATTAATAATGCCCCTATTAGTGCCCCCAGTAATAGTAATGCCCTAGCGCCCCCCAGAATTAATACTGCCCCCATTAGTGCCCCCCAGTAATAGTAATGCCCCTATCAGTGCCCCCCATAATTAATGCCCCAGTAAGAGTATTGGGCCCATTAGTGCCCCCAGTAAAAATAATGCCCCCATTAGTGCCCCCCAGTAAAAATAATGCCCCCGTTAGTGCCCCCCAGTAAAAATAATGCCCCCATTAGTGCCACCCAGTAAGAATAATGCCCCCAATTAGTGCCCCCAGTTAGAATAATCCCCCCATTAGTGCCCACAGTTACAATAATGCCCCCCATTAGTGCCCCCAGTTAGAATAATGCCCCCATTAGTGCCCCCTTCTCTGATTCTGCAAAAATGGTTCACTGCTGACTGGAAGCTCAGGACAGGACCTGTGCTCCAGCGTGATGACGTCTGACAGGTCATGTCCTCCAGTCAGCAGTGCGTGAAAATGGAGGAGGTGAGTGCTTTTTTTTTTTTATTAACACAAGTGAAAAGGAGAGGGAGGTAAAGGCTGCACTAATGAGTGCTCCGCAATGGAAGCGCTCATTAGTAGCAGTCCTGTTAGGAAAATACTGGTAATTAACATTGCCGGCAGGGCCACTAAAATACCGGCCGGGTGGAAACCCTAACCCCACCCCATGAAAATGATCAGCCTCATTTTCCAAATTTTGTGGGAAGTTTAGGACACTGCATGACTCATATGGGGATGTTGTAAATGTAACAATGACCCAAACTAATTTATATGACAAGCACTTTTTCACCCAATACCCCATATCATCATTTGCTAGGTAAACACCTGTAAATGAAGCAGAAATTATGACATTTTTGGGCCATGTACTGCATATGAGCCTAGTAAGGAAGCCGAAGATTAGAAAGTACTGGAGTGGTCAATTTTGTATAGCACCTCAATCTACTGTATGGCCATGATCCGTACTTAGTTTCAAGTGATCCTAAATAGTGATGAGCGAATTAGCAAATTTTTGGCCGAATATTTGCCATAAATTCGGAAATTCGAGAATTCGTGATCTCCAGTCATTATTTACTTCATTGCGAAAATCGACAATGTAATATATTCGCGATAAAAATTAGCGATTAGAATATTCGCCATCAAGACTAAGGGGTAGGGTACTTTCCTATTGGTTGCTAGGGATGTTGCTAAGTGACGATATTCGCGATAAATTCGCTATTAGAATATTCACGATCAACACCATTCACGAATACGAATATACAGCACTATATTCTAAATATTCGCGAATTCTCGAAGTGGCGATATTTGTGATTAAAATTTGCGATTAGAATATTCGCGATCAACACTAATCCTAAAGTGTTTGCATATGCAAAGTGGTAAATACCATTGACAGAGTTAAAGCAATGTTTGAGTAAAATGTTGTGATTTGTTATGTACATGCACTTAATAGCATTGAATGGACAACATATGGTTAAGAACTTGGCTGCACTCACTATTTTGCTGGTGGAGTCACTGTGAACATACATTATTTGTCCTGTAATGAACCTGAGTTACAGTCTGTATTATACTTCAGAGCTTTACTTACTATTTTGCTGGTGGAGTTACTGTGAACATACATTACTTATCCTGTATTGAACCTGGGTTACAGTCTTTGTAATACTTCAGAGCTGCACTCCCTATTCTGCTGGTGGTGTCACTGTGAACATCCATTATTTGTCCTGTATTGAACCTGAGTTGCAGTCTGTATTATACTTCAGAGCTGCACTCACCATTTTGCTGCACCTGTCATTCTGTAGGTTTAGAGCTGAAGTCTTCCATGATCTTCTGCTTGCCATTTGTCTGCACAGAACTTGTGATTAGCATTCTGGGAATTATCATATTTAGACAATAAGTTGTACAGTCATCGGATGTAGCAAAGCTAACTGCCCCTCTGTGTCTCTGAGGTTATATGAGTGTGAATAAGCTTGTTGACTGTTTCCAGTAACCACCACAATAATTAATGGCGCAAAGAATATTCTATATGTAAAATGTACACAGTTTTTCAAAAATAGATTTGCACCTTAACCGCTCCTCTGTATGCTGATTGCTTAGGAAAGACTGCTGCGGACTTCATTGGTCTTATAGAAAAATGTCTATGTGTTATAAGGTGGCAGGGATGAGACACCCTGTGTTAGACCCATCACCTCTAATTGCTGCATCTCTATAGAGCATAGATACATCTGTGTGATACCGTACAATGCCTCAGGAAAATTTTGTTACTTATTTTATTTCTGTAATGACCGACGACACGCACAGGGAGGAAAACAGGGAAAGCCCTGCCCAAGGGAGAGGAAAAGGTGGTGACCCCTAACTCACCTTGCGGCTGGCACCTGACTGCCCTGACGTCCCTAGACGGGTTCCTCACCCGTGCGGCGATCACGTGCCTAAACCCTGGCTTTCCCTAATATGAGCCCTGGATAGTGAACAGGCCGGTGGGATCGCTAGTCCACACCACTATCACTAAGAGGGAAACACCAGGGAGAGGACAGACAAAACAAACAAACACATACACCCAGGTGGGCGACCACAATAAACCAAAAAGGTCCAACAGGGATCTGGAGGGTAGCGTACTGGACCAACTACCAGCGAACGCAGCAACACAGCTCCAGAAGGTCAGAATAGATGTCCAGGCAGGAAGCTCTATCTCTGGCAACCAGAGAAGTGTGAGAGAGAAATATAAGGAGGTCTGGGAGTGCTGGACAAGGAACAGCTGAGGAGAAGGAGCTACAGATCCCTGAGTGAGCCAAAAAGGTTTGCTAAGCAAACCCAGAAAGCTACCATAAGGAAAACAGCCCTATCTTAAATAGAGCGTGCAGCCAACCGCTGCGACTTCCTGACCCCGGGTATAACGGAGTCAGGCGTGGTCCTCGACACCCTCGTGACAGTACCCCCCTCTCTACGAGGGGCCTCCGGACACTCAGGACCAGGTCTCTCAGGATGAGAGGCATGAAAAACCTGAACTAACCTGTCGGCGTTTACCTCAGACGCAGGAACCCACATTCTTTCCTCGGGACCGTAACCTCTCCAATGCACCAGATATTGAAGAGAGCGGCGGACCCGACGAGAATTAACAATTTTGGATATCTGAAATTCTAGGTTACCATACACGACAACAGGAGGGGGTGGCAGCGGTGATGGTTCTAGAGGTGGAACATATTTTTTGAGTAACGACTTATGAAAAACATTATGAATTTTAAAAGTCTGAGGTAACTCCAGGCGAAAAGCCACGGGGTTGATGATGGCTACAATTTTGTAAGGGCCAATAAACCTAGGACCCAGTTTCCAAGAGGGAACCTTCAATTTAATATTCCTAGTAGACAACCACACATAGTCATTCACGCCTAGGTCCGGACCTGGCGACCGTCTCTTATCAGCCATGCATTTGTATTTACCTCCCATATTTTTAAGTTAGCTTGCACCTTCTGCCATACCGATGAAAGAGATGACGAAAACCGTTCCTCTTCGGGAACCCCAGAAGACCCCCCCTCTTTGAAAGTACAGAATTGGGGATGAAAACCATATGCACCAAGAAATGGTGACTTGCCAGTGGATTCCTGACGACGATTATTTATGGCAAACTCAGCTAACGGTAAATATGATGACCACAACTCTTGGTTTTCAGACACAAAACATCTTAGATATTTCTCAAGGTTTTGGTTGGTACGCTCAGTCTGTCCATTCGACTGAGGATGGAAAGCAGAGGAAAAGGACAAGTGTACCCCCAAACGGGAACAAAAAGCTTTCCAAAATTTAGAAATAAACTGGGTACCCCGATCCGAAACAACATCGGAGGGGACCCCGTGAAGCTTCACGATTTCACTGACGAATACCTGAGCAAGAGTCTTAGCATTAGGTAGTGCGGGTAACGCAATGAAGTGTACCATTTTGCTAAACCTGTCCACTACTACCAAAATAACTGTTTTACCCGCAGACAAAGGTAAGTCAGTGATAAAATCCATTGACAGATGTGTCCACGGTCTATTGGGAATGACGAGTGGTAATAGAGACCCTGCAGGACGTGTATGTGAAACTTTTGCGCGCGCACAGGTAGAACAAGAAGACACAAAATCCAATACATCCTGACGCAACCTTGGCCACCAAAAACGACGAGACAATAGTTCCAAGGTTGCTTTACTACCCGGGTGCCCAGCAAGTGCCGAATTATGATGTTCCTTTAATAATTCGAAACGTAAGTTCAACGGTACAAACAATTTCTCTGAGGGGCAAGAGACCGGGGCGTCCCCCTGGGCCTCTAACACCTTCCCCTCCAAAACAGAGTGTACCGCAGAAACAACCACTCCTCTTTGAAGAATGGGTACCGGATCACTCACATTACCCCCTCCAGGGAAACAACGAGATAGTGCATCAGCCTTGGTGTTCTTTGCCCCAGGACGATAGGTAATCACAAAGTTAAACCTGGTAAAAAATAGCGACCACCTAGCCTGTCTAGGGGTGAGACGCTTAGCTGATTCGAGGTACAGAAGATTTTTGTGGTCCGTAATCACAGTGACGGGGTGGACTGCCCCCTCTAAGAAATGACGCCACTCCTCAAACGCAAGTTTAATAGCTAATAGTTCCCTATTGCCAATATCGTAGTTCTTTTCTGCTGCAGATAGTTTTTTAGAAAAGAAAGCACAAGGACGCCATTTGCCAGGAGACGGACCCTGAGACAGCACCGCCCCCACTCCCACCTCTGACGCATCGACTTCAACAATAAAAGGCTGAGAGACATCAGGTTGGACCAGTACAGGTGCTGAGGTAAACCTCTCTTTAAGAGAGGAAAAAGCAACTTTAGCGGCGTCAGACCATTTAGAAAAATCAGTCCCCTTCCTAGTCATGTCAGTAAGCGGTTTTACAATAAGTGAATAATTTTTAATGAATTTCCTATAGAAATTCGCGAAGCCCAAGAACCGTTGTAGTGCTTTGAGGTTCTCAGGAAGATCCCAATCTAAAATTGCCTGGACCTTCCTAGGATCCATACGGAAACCTGACGCAGATAAAAAATAACCCAGGAATTGTATCTCCTGAACGGCGAAGACACATTTTTCAATTTTAGCATATAATTCATTCGTCCGTAGGACCTGCAGTACTTGTCTGACATGCACCTCATGTGTTTTCAGATCAGACGAATAAATTAAAATATCATCTAGGTATATTACCACAAACCTGCCGATTAGATGACTAAAAATGTCATTAACGAAATGTTGAAAGACGGCAGGAGCATTGGTCAGACCGAAAGGCATAACTAGATTTTCATAATGCCCCTCAGGGGTGTTAAACGCTGTCTTCCACTCATCCCCCTCCTTAATACGAATCAGATTGTAGGCACCCCTAAGATCAAGTTTGGAGAACCACCTAGCACCCGCAATCTGATTAAACAGGTCAGGAATGAGAGGAAGAGGGTATGGGTCTCGGATGGTTATCTGATTTAATTCGCGAAAATCTAAGCAAGGACGCAGGCCCCCATCTTTCTTTTTAACGAAGAAAAACCCTGCAGCCACGGGTGAAGAAGAGGGTCTGATGTGTCCCTTAGCCAAGCTCTCGGAGATATAATCTTTCATGGCTTGTCTCTCTGGACCCGAAAGATTATATAACCTGGTCTTGGGTAATTTTGCGCCGGGAATAAGGTTAACCGGGCAATCATAAGGACGATGAGGTGGTAACTTCTGACAACCCTTTTCAGAAAAAACATCCTCAAAGTCCGAAATAAATGTAGGTAGGGTAGTTATGGAGGCGACTAAGCAATTGCTATTTAAGCAATTTTCTCTGCACTGCTCACTCCACTCCAATATCTCCCTGGCCTGCCAATCCACCACTGGATTGTGCGCTACCAACCAGGGAAGACCCAGCACTACCGGAGTGGGAAGCCCCTCCAGAACATAACCTGAAAGCATCTCGTTATGGTGGTCCCCTACCCGAAGGTGTAAATTATGAACAATGTGCGTGAGGTTTCTCTGAGACAGGGGAGCAGAATCAATAGCGAATATGGGAATGGGTATCTGTAAAGTACAGAGAGACAAACCCAAAGTGCGGGCAAAATGGGCATCTATCAAATTTACCCCTGCTCCACTGTCTAGAAAGAAAGAAATAGTCTCCGTCTTATCACCAAAAATAATAACCGCTGGCAACACAAATTGCGATGTACGTATGGAGGAAACGTATACCCCCCGGCTGACAACCTCCACACAGCCTGGGGTTAGTAGTTTTTCGGACGGTCTTTTGTTTCTGAGGAAAGAAGGACAGACATTAATGAAATGACCCCTCTCCCCACAAAAAAAACAAACCCCACGCCTACGGCGAGCCTCAGGAGGACGGACCTGACGAGTAGTTCCTCCTAGCTGCATAGGCTCGTCTAAGTCCGTACAGACTAACTGCTGCTTGGGAGGGGTTACCAATTGCTCCGGTTTTTTCAACCTGACCCTAAGGCGTCTATCTATTCGGATAGAAAGGGACATAACCGCATCAAGGGAAAAGGGGGTCTCATATAATGCAAGCGCATCCTTAACCCTTTCGGATAACCCAGAGCAGAACTGACTCCTGAGAGCCGGGTCGTTCCATTGGGTATCCGTAGCCCACCTACGGAATTCAGAGCAATACTCCTCTACCGGCCGCTCTCCTTGTAAGAGTCTCCGTAATCTTGATTCAGCCAGGGCGACTCGGTCAGGGTCATCATATATGAGACCCAAGGCCCCGAAAAACTCATCCACTGACCGAAGAGCCTGGGAATCAGTAGGTAAAGAGAACGCCCAGGACTGCGGATCCCCCTGCAGCAGGGAAATAACAACCCCCACCCGCTGATCTTCATTACCAGAGGAGTAAGGGCGCAGTTTAAAATATAACTTACAGGCCTCACGGAATGTCAAAAACTTGTCCCTTCCCCCAGAAAATCTGTCAGGGAGAGGGACCTTGGGTTCCGCAACAACCTAGTTACCAGTAGCAACCGCTGGGCTTGCAGTCAGTTGTAATTGCTGCTGTTGCTGGAGGACCGACGCCTTCAATCCTACCACCTCCAAAGACAGGCCATGAAATTGTTTGGACAGAGCAGCAATTTGATCCATACTGGATTCTAAGTAGGTAAAAAAAAATTATTATTTTTTTTACCTACACAAAATAAGGGCCAGAGATAATGTAATGACCGACGACACACACAGGGAGGAAAACAGGGAAAGCCCTGCCCAAGGGAGAGGGAAAGGTGGTGACCCCTAACTCACCTTGCGGCTGGCACCTGACTGCCCTGACGTCCCTAGACGGGTTCCTCACCCGTGCGGCGATCACGTGCCTAAACCCTGGCTTTCCCTAATATGAGCCCTGGATACTAAACAGGCCGGTGGGATCGCTAGTCCACACCACTATCACTAAGAGGGAAACACCAGGGAGAGGACAGACAAAACAAACAAACACATACACCCAGGTGGGCGACCACAATAAACCAAAAAGGTCCAACAGGGATCTGGAGGGTAGCGTACTGGACCAACTACCAGCGAACGCAGCAACACAGCTCCAGAAGGTCAGAATAGATGTCCAGGCAGGAAGCTCTATCTCTGGCAACCAGAGAAGTGTGAGAGAGAAATATAAGGAGGTCTGGGAGTGCTGGACAAGGAACAGCTGAGGAGAAGGAGCTACGGATCCCTGAGTGAGCCAAAAGGGTTTGCTAAGCAAACCCAGAAAGCTACCATAAGGAAAACAGCCCTATCTTAAATAGAGCGTGCAGCCAACCGCTGCGACTTCCTGACCCCGGGTATAACGGAGTCAGGCGTGGTCCTCGACACCCTCGTGACAATTTCAGGGAAATAAATATTTTTCTAGTTGACCTTTTTCATGTTTCCTAGCTCTCAGCTATATTTCCTTTTCCTTCTTTTCTCACAGTATTAGGCCTCATGCACACAAACATATTTTCATTCCGTGTCCGTTCCATTTTTTGCGGACCGTATACGGGAACCATTCATTTCAATAGGTCTGCAAAAAAAACGGAAGGTACTCCGTGCGCATTCAGTTTCCGTATGTCCATATTTCCATACCGCAAAAAATTTGAACATGTCCTATTATTGTCTGCATTACGGACCAGGATAGGACTGCTCTATTAGGGGCCAGCTGTTCCGTTCCGCAAAATATGGAATGCACACGGATGTCATATGTATTTTTTTCGGACCCGTTTTTCGCGGACCGCAAAATACATACGGTCGTGTGCATGAGGCCTTAACCTGATAACTTTTTTCAACGTGCTGAGGCAAACCATTAGCTGCAGCTGTGCAGGTGAGCCCATCCATGTGTAAGTTGACAGACAAGGAATGGAAGAACATTGAAAACAGCCATGTAGCCACGGAAACAGAATGAAACAGCACGGAGCAAGTAAGTTCAGATTTCTTCACGCATACTACTGGGAGGGATTTTAAAAATAATCCGGACAACTCCTTTAACGTTTAACCCCTTAAAGACTGAGCCCTATTTCACCTTAAGGACTTGGCCATTTTTTGCAAATCTGAGCAGTGTCACTTTAAGTGCTCATAACTTTAAAACGCTTTGACTTACCCAGGCCGTTCTGAGATAGTTTTTTCGTCACATATTGTACTTCATGACACTTATAAAATTGGGTCAAAAAAGTTAATTTTGTTTGCATAAAAAAATACAATTTTTACCAAAAATTTTGAAAAATTAGCAAATTTCAAAGTTTCAGTTTCTCTACTTCTGTAATACATAGTAATACCCCCAAAAATTGCGATGACTTTACATTCCCCATATGTCTACTTCATGTTTGTAGCATTTTGGGAATGATATTTTATTTTTTGGGGATGTTACAAGGCTTGGAAGTTTAGAAGCAAATTTTGAAATTTTTCAGAAATCTTCAAAATCCCACTTTTTATGGACCAGTTCAGGTTTGAAGTCATATTGTGAGGCTTAGATAATAGAAACCTCCCAAAAATGACCCCATTCTAGAAACTACACCCCTCAAGGTATTCAAAACTGTTTTTTCAAACTTTATTAACCCTTTAGGTCTTCCACAAGAGTTAATGGCAGATGGAGAAACAATTTAGAAATTTTTATTTTTTGGAAAATTTTCCAATATAATCAATTTTTTCCAGGAGTAAAACAAGGGTTAACTGCAAAACAAAACTCTAAATGGGTTGCCCTGATTCTGTAGTTTGCAAAAACACCCCATATGTGGTCGTAAACTACTGTTTGGCCAAACGGGAGCCCATAGAAGGAGGGGAACACCATATGGATTTTGGAAGGCAGATTTTGCAGGACTGGTTTTGTTTATACCATGTCCCATTTGAAGCCCCCTGTTGCACCCCTAGAATAGAAATTTCAAAAATGTGACTCCATCTAAGAAAGTACACCCCTCAAGGTATTCAAAACTGGGTTTACAAACTTTTTTAACCCTTTAGGTGTTCCACAAGAGTTAATGGCAGATGGAGAAACAATTTTGAAATTTCTCTTTTTTGGAAAATTTTCCATTTTAACCCTTACTTTATTACTGGAAAAAATGGGTTAACAGCCAAACAAAACTCAAAATGGGTTGCCCTGATTCTGTAGTTTGCAGAAACACCCCATATGTGGTCGTAAACTACTATTTGGCTAAACGGCAGGACATAGAAGAAGGGGAATGTCATATGGTTTTTGGAAGGCAGATTTTGCTGGACTGGTTTATTTACACCATGTACCCTTTCAAGCCCCCTGATGCACCCCTAGAGTAGAAACTCCATAAAAGTGACCCCATCTAGGAAACTACGGGATAAGGTGGTTGTTGTTTTGGGACTATTTTAGGGGTAAATATGATCTTTGGTTGCTCTATATTACTCTTTTTTGAGGCAATGTAACAAAAAAATAATTCTAAAATTGTTTCTACATTCGCTATTTAGTTTTGTGGAACACCTAAAGGGTTAACATAGTTTGTAAAGTAACTTTTGAATACCTTGAGGGGTGTAGTTTCTTAGATGGGGTCACTTTTTTGGAGTTTCTAGTCTAGGCTACATCAGGGGGGGCTTCTAATGGGACATGGTGTAAAAAAAAAAACTGTCCATCAAAATCTGCCTTCCAGAAACCATATGGAGTTCCCTTCGTTCTATGCCCTGCTGTGTGGCTATATAGCCATTTACATCCACATATGGGGTGTTTCTGCAAACTACAGAATCAGGGCCATAAATATTGAGTTTTGTTTGGCTGTTAACCCTTGCTTTATTACCGGCAAAAAGGATTCAAATGGAAATTTTGCCCAAAAATGGGTGTTTTGGCACCGTTTTTATTTTATATTTTTAACACCGTTCATCTGAGGCGTTTGGTCAAAAGTTATTTTTATAGCGACGACTTTTACACACGCGACGATGCCCAATATGTATGGCTCTCAGACTTTAGAGACACTAAGCAGGCATCCTAAAAACTGCGGCCCTCCAGATGTTGTAAAACTACAATTCCCACCATGCCCTGCTGATGGCTGTAGCTTGTCTGGGCATGCTGGGAGTTATAGTTTTACAACATCTGGAGGGCCGCAGTTTGAGGATGCCTGCTCTAAAACTAACCTTTTTTTGGGGGAAAAAATTGTTTCCGTGTCTCCAAAGTCTGAGAGCCATAGTTTTTTATGTTCTCTAGTGGACTGTTGGGGATTATAAAAATTTAGTACTCCATGGAAGTGTGATACTCCCTGAAGCAATCGATAACACAGAGGCCCAGATGATCGGGGCACGTGTCACACTGAGTGGTGGTGTCCTTCCGTATCCCCCTCTTGTGACACACTCTGCATCTTTTTTGGGTTCGTCCCTTCTTTCCAGTATGGGGGACCACACCTGGAAAGTGTTGGCCAGGGACGATCCGGCCTGCTCTTTCCCGGTCCGAATAGATCAGGTCTTTGAGGACTGCCTCATAGAACTGGAGGAATGTCCCTGTGCTGCCAGCGCTTCGGGATAGTACAAAAGAGTAGACCGCAACTTTTTTGTACCATGCCCGGGTTTTGCGCATGGCATTATATGGCTTGAGGACTTGATCAGAGAGATCAACTCCTCCCATATACCGATTGTAGTCGACGATACAATCGGGCTTGAGGACCGTTGTCGCGGTACCTCGCACAGGGACAGGGGTGGTGCTGTTACCGTGGATTGTGGACAGCATAAGGACATCCCTCTTGTCCTTATATCTGACCAGCAACAGGTTTCCACTGGTAAGTGCACGGGTCTCACCCCTGGGGATAGGTACCTGGAGGGGGTAGGCTTGGAGGCCGCGTTGATTTTTCCGCACGGTCCCACAAGCGAACGTGGATCTGGCGGCAAGGGACCTGAACAAGGGAATGCTGGTATAAAAGTTATCCACGTACAAGTGGTAACCGTTATCCAGCAGTGGGTACATAAGGTCCCACACGAGTTTCCCGCTAACACCCAGAGTGGGGGGACATTCTGGGGGTTGAATACGGGAATCTCGCCCCTCGTACACTCAAAATTTGTAAGTGTACCCTGAGGTACTCTCACAAATTTTGTATAGCTTCACGCCATACCTCGCCCGCTTTGTGGGAATATATTGGCGGAAACTGAGTCTCCCCTTGAACGCAACGAGAGACTCATCAACCGCGACCTCCCTTCCAGGTACGTAGGCCTGTTCAAATTTGGCCCCAAAGTGATCGATGACCGGCCGTATCTTATACAGCCGGTCATAGGCAGGATCACCTTGGGGGGGACATGCTGCATTATCGGAATAATGCAGACATTTCCGGATGGCCTCAAACCGGGGACGTGTCATGGCCATACTGTACAGTGGGGTCTGGTATAGGACGTCCCCACTCCAGTATTGCCTGACACTGGGTTTTTGGACTAGACCCATATGCAGCACGAGGCCCCAAAATGTCCTCATCTCGGCTGCACTGACGGGCGTCCAGCCACCGGGTCTAGCTAAAAATGAGCCTGGGTTTTGAGCAACGAACTGTTGGGCGTACAGATTCGTCTGCTCCACCATCAGATTCACCAGTGGGTTACTGAAAAGAAAACTAAAATAGTCAATTTCAGTAAACCCCACTGTGGGAATCTGGATTCCAGGATTGCCAGTAAAATCCGGAATCCTAGGCTCAAAGTCTACTGGGGGACACCAGCTAAGTTCATCGGCAGGGGGCTCCGGTGGACTTATTTGGTGGGCCGGGAAACCAGTACGAACCCCAGGGCGGCTCGTACTAGGGTGGGCCACAGGATCCCTAGCATGTGGAGCCACTGGCTCCGCCTGGCGGCGTCTCCGCCGACTTGGTGGCTCATCGTCATCCGATGATGATGAGGAGGATGCGGATGACAAAAGGAATGTGGGGTCATCCTCATCCTCACTGGGGCTCTCGGAGTCGGAGGCAATCTGGGCGTATGCCTCCTCGGCCGAGAACACCCGGCGGGCCATGGGTGTGTGTGCGTGTATGTGTGTGGCAAACTTTATTATATGTGCGTGTGTGTGGGGGCAACGGGTGTTCGAGTACTAAAAAAGGAAAAAAAGGGGCAAGTGTTAGGAAAAAAAAATGGCAGGGGGGGTCTGGGGTCTGATAGATGGATCAAAGAAATTTTAGTGTAAAAGTTCTTTCTTTTTTTTTTTTTTCTAACTAACTTTTCCCTTCTTTCCCTTCCTAATGGTGCCTCTCCCTCACTGACCCTAACCTACCTGGGTGACGATGGGTGCAGGAGGGTGATGGATAACGATTAGGGGGACGCAGGAGCTGGTGCTGAACGGTGCTGCACGGTGAGGGTGCTGGACAAGAAGAGGAGGGGAGAGAGGAGCGCAGGAAGTTTGAATCTCGCGCCTCACTCCCCTGCACCAATCAGCACCATGGACAGCAGTATTCAGCACCAGGGCCAGCACCGTCTCTCCAAATCTTCGTACTACGATTGGTGGTGTGTAATCACGCCACCGATCGCAGTCTTTTTCCGGTTCATCGGGTCACAGGACACCCGAATGGACCGAAAACGCAGAAAACCGCAGGTCTGAATTGACCTGTGGTTTTCTGCGATCGTCGATAGGCGTTGTTACGGGATGCCGGCTGATGAATATATTTCATCAGACCCCAATCAGACCCCCAATGTTAATCAGACCTCAGATCAGACCTCTAATCCGAGCCCCAATGTTAGTCAGACCTCAGCTCAGACCCCCAATGTTAATTAGGCCTCAGCTCAACCCCAATGTTAATCAGACCTCATGTCAGACACCCACTGTTAATCACACCCACAAACAGACCTCAGATCAAACCCCCAATGTTAATCAGAATTCAGATCAGACAAAAAAAGTCAACTTACCTCTCCTGATCCGGATGCCGCCACTCCTGAGATCCAGCTCCTGCTCTTCCTGCCACATTGTGCTGTGACCTGACATTGCACTGTATGAGGTCACCTACATTCTCATGCAGTCCACAGGTCCCAGCATGCATCACCAGCAGATGAAGACCAGGTACTGGTGAGTACTCCAACTCCGATTGAAAGAGAGAGCATCCAGAACTGGAGTAAAATCTTTAAGCTATTTCCAATATTCAGTTAAAACGTACATCTCAATAACTACCAGGGTGTTCCCACCAACGCGTTTTGATCAGAAGACAGATCTTAATCATGGCACATTGGTGTACAGATTGAGTTGTACTTTTAACTGAAGTTTGAAGTTTGAAGAATCTAATCCAGTGCTGGACGCTCTCTCTTTAAATCAGATTGCCCATGGGCTGGAACAGGTCCTTTGCACAGAGACTTATTTCTGGAGTGCTGGCTTGAGTGTTTGTTTTGGTATCAGTGAGTACGTTCAGCAGAAGGTGTGATGCATTAACCGCTCCCCGATCCTACTGAACTTATGAGCACTTCCATAATGGAAGCGTGCATTAGTATTCACCCTATAAGACGCACAGACATGCTCCACACTTTTGCTGGAGAAACACACTTTTGAGGAAGTCAAAGTGTGTCTTATTGGGTGAAAAATACTGTAATTATGAGAATGAATAAACAAATTAATAATATAGTCATGTGAATATGTATAATGGCTCAATGGTGGACCATACTACGGTTACTATGACTTTGCTGATATATTACTCATATATTCATGATATACAATATGGCAGTATGTTGAGACATTTACCAATTTTAGTGTGCTATTTGCAGATGTTATATGCAGTTAATCAGCTGTACAATGGTGTTAGGGTGGTATATTACACAGTTGCTATGCTGTCAGGTAACATTAAATGTATTTTATTGGGATTTTATGTGACGGACAAACACAGAGTAGCAGTTATGTGTGAAGTAAAAAGAAAATGATACATGGCTTTCAAAATTTAAAAAAAAATACAAATATGAAACATGTGGCGTGCATTTGTATTCAGCCCACTATACTCTGATACACCTAATTAAAATCCAATGTGACCAATTGCCTTCAGAAGTCACCTAATTAGTAAATAGATTCCTCCTGTGTGTAATTTATCCTCAGTATAACTACAGATGTCCTGTGAATGCCTCAGAGGTTTGTTAGAGAACATTAGTGATCAAACAGCATCATGACAACCAAGGAACATACCAGACAGGTCAGGGATTAAGTTGTGGAGAAGTGTAAAGCACAGTTAGGTTCTGGAAAAAATATCCCAGGCACTGTTCAATTCATCATCTGATAATGGAAGGAGTATGGCACAACTGCAAACCAAGACATAGACGTCCACCTAAACTGACAGCCCAGGCAAGGAGAGCACTAATTAGAGAAGCAGCCAAGAGGCCCATGATTTGCTGCAGAGATTCACAACTCAGGTGGAAGAACCTGTCCACAGGACAACTATTAGTACTCAACAAATCTGGCCTTTATGGAAGAGTGCCAGGAAGAAGGCCATTCTTGAAAGCAAGTCATAAGAAGTTCTGTTTGCAGTTTGCCACAAGCCATGTAGGGGACACAACAAACATGTGGAAGAAGGTGAAGTTGAACTTTTTGGCCTAAATGCAAAATGTGTGGCGGAGAACTAACACTGCATATCACTCTGAACACACCATTCCCACCTTAAAACATGGTGGTGGCAGCATTATGCTGTGGGGAAGCTTTTCTTGAGCATAGACAGGGAACCTGGTCAGAGTTGATGGGAAAATGGATGAAGCTAAATTCAGGGCAATCCTGAGGAAAACCTGTTAGAGGCTGCAAAAGACTTGGGACTGGGGCAGAGGTTCTCCCATATAGCCAGAGCTACAATGGAACAGTTTAGATCAAAGCATATTCAGATGTTTGAATGGTCAAATAAAAGTCCAGACCTAAATACCATTGAGAATCTTTGGCAAGACTTGAAAATTGCTACTCACAGATACTATTTGGCATGCTATTTGGCAAAGAAGAATGGGCAAAAATTCCAGCCTCTAGATGTGCAAAGCTGGTAGAGAGTGAGACATACCTCAAAAGACTTTCAGCTGTATTTGCATCAAAAGGTTGTCCTACAATCTATTGACGCAGGGGGGCTGAATACAAATACACACCACACTTTTCAGTTTTTTATTTATAACATTTTTTGAAAATCATGTATTATTTTCTTTTCACTTCACAAATACTTGCTACTTGGTCTAGAACCAAAAATCCCAATAAAATATATTTAAGTTTGTGGGTGTAATGTGAAAAAATGTGGAAAAGTTTAAGGGGTATGAATACTTTTGCAAGGCACTTTTGCAAGGCACTGCATCTCAAAAGGGAGATACATACATGATGTAAAACAAGAACAAGTAGCAAACAAGAAGCATGAACGGGGGAAGGGGGAGGGGGACACTGCCCAGGAGGGCCTACAGTGTTCCAGGGAAAGAAGACAGTTGGTGGATGCTGCTCATACAGTCTATAAGTGGGAGCAGGGTTATTGTAGGCTTTCCTAAAGAGGTAGGATTCAGGAAAGTCTGACATGTTGGGTTAGTGAGTTGAGGGTCCGACACCCAGGACCCCCGCCAATCAGCAGTTTGAGAGGGCAGCAGCTCTCCTGTGAGCACTAAGACCTTCTCTCTGCTTTTCCTAGGCCGAATGACAAGTTCCAGAGGATAGGTCATCAGTCAAAAAATCTCAGAAAACCCCTTTAACTTTATTCTATTTTTGTAATGTTTTAATACTTAAAAAAAAAAAAATTAAGGTTCATCTTAGGTAGAAAAGAAATAAAATCTCGGGAAAACCCTTCTAATGCGTGACCTGTGAACTGTAAACATCATGAATACAAAACCTATAAAACTATAAAACATCTCACCCTAATTTTTCCAGCTTTCCAAAACATAATAGGGAATATTAAATGGTGCCAACTTGTCCCACAAAAAGCTAGCTTTCATATACAGTAGCTATGTGAAGGAAAAATAAAAATGTTATGCCTTTTGAGTGGCAGAGAGAGTAAAAAATGAAAACAGAACAATGGAAAAATGACTGCATTGGGAAGGAGATATGGTAATATTATGATGGTTCACATCGTACAGTTACTAGGTTGTACAGTGGTGCACTGGACAGATTCTACACTCTGTGGTAGTACAGTGTATATTTAGTCGGTTGTATGGCGGCACATTGGACAGTTTCTAGTTTCTATGGTGTGTTACATTGGACAGTTACTAGATTTTACGGTGGTACATTGGACAGTTACTAGGTTGGATGGTGGTACATTGGACAGATACTAGGTTGTATTGTAGTAAATTAGAAAGATACTAGATTTTATGGTGGTATGTTGGACAGATACTAGGTAGTATGGTGGTACATTGGACAGTTGCTAGGTTGTATCGTGGTAAATTGGACAGTTATTAAATGTTATGGTGCTACATTGGACAGTTGTTAAGTTGTATGGTGGTACATTGGACACATACTAAGTTGCATCGTGGTACATGGAACTTATACTAGACTGTATGGTGGTACATTGGACGGTTACTAGATTTTATGGTGGTACATTGGACAGTTATTCGGTTGTATGGTGATACATTGGACAGATACAGTACTAGTTTGTATCATGGTATATTGGCCAGTTACTGGATTTTCTGGTGGTAACTTGGACAGATACTAGGTTGCATGGTGGTAAATTGGACAGTTACTAGATTTTATCGTGGTTGAACAGTTACTCAGTTGTATGGTGGTACATTGAACAGTTACTAGATTTTATGTTGGTACATTGGACAGGTACTCGGTTGTATGGTGGTACAATGAACAGTTACTAGATTTTATGGTAGTACATTGAACAGGTACTCGGTTGTGCGGTGGTACAAGGACCGTTACTGGGTTGTAAGGTATTACACAAGAAAGTTACTAGACTGTGGTGGTACGTTTACAGTTTTATTACAGTTTCTAGGCTCCATAATTATATTACAGTAGTGCACTGTATGCTGGTATTCAATATGGCTGTGTAGTGATAGACTATTTTACAGTTCCTATAACTTTGGTGTTACATAGTATAGTTATTATGATGATACATTGTGCTCTATGACATAAGCAACTAATATGATAATAATTATGAGACCAATGTTTCTTTAAGATCCGAATAAGTTTGATTTATTAAATGAATTTGCTGATCAGACATTCTAGCTCAGAGCTAACGGGTAATTGTTGTCTTTGATTTTCGATTGTTTACAGACTAATTACCAGCTGCAATTAGTCTGTTTGACATAGATTCTTGGAATTCAGCTGGCAAATGGAATGAGAAACACATATATATATATCTATAGATTGGACATCAAGGCTTTTACACAATATCTATTTTATGTAGAGCGATAATGAGCCCCTTTAAAGGTGCTGCCGATTATAGGACACCTATGATGTGGACACTAGTGATGGCCGAACATCGGCCAGGACGTAATGCGAACGCGCGTTTTAGATCAAATGTTTGCGAACCGCACGTTCGCGGCGGGCCCTATTCACTTTAATGGCAGGCGAACCTGAAAAACCTTCAGGTCATATTTGCAGCCACCAAATACTTACTAGAAGGGCACAAATAGTCCCACAACATGGACAGTGACATACCAGAGGAGAATCAATGGCAAAAATTCAAACAAAAAAATATGTATTTTAATCAGGGGCCATTTTTATGCGTCTTAAAGGGAAAATCTCGAAAATGTGCCCTGCTGGAGCATCGAAAATTTATATTTTAGACCACGGGAGTACGGGCCCCAAAAATTAGGCATTCACCTGACAGAAAAGAACAAGTGATTATGTGGCAGGAGGTATATTAGACAGTCAGTGGATAACAATTTTACTGTAGGCCAGTGGAGTACAGACCCCAAACATTAGACATTCACCGGACAGAAAAGAACAAGTGATTATGTGGCTGGTGGTACATTAGGCGGTCAGTGGATGACAATTTTACTGTACGCCAGTACAGGCCCCAAAAAGTAGGCATTCACTGGACAGAAAAGAACAAGTGATTATGTGGCTGGAGGTACATTAGGCGGTCACTGGATAAAAACTTTACTGTTGGTCACTGGAGTAGAGGCCCCAAAAATTAGGCATTCACCTGACAGAAAAGGCCTTTTATGCTGCTGTATATACATGAGACAAGGACCATTCTTTGTTCTGGGTGGTGGCGGATATGTGTGGGCTGGCATGAGGAAATTCAATTACATGTGGTCATCACAGGTGTTGAATTCCTCCGAGATCCATGCCTCATGTATTTTTTGAAATGTGAGGTAGTCCACACTGTTGTGAGGTAGGCGAGTGCGCAGCAAGCCGGATTGGACTAATGCACACTGGCGCAATAATATGCACTGACTGGGTCAGGTGTAAATGATGGTTAAGAGTTTTGTCCGTGACGCCAATTGCAGTGTGCGCAGGTTACAGTCTCAGGGCCCTTTAAGGTGTTGCAACTCACGTACCAGGTGAGGAATGCCCGAGTGGGGTAATGTCTCTGTGTAGTAGTAGTAATAGTGTCAACGGTGTCTCCTACCTTGGTATGGCTGGACTCCTGGATCTTGGCTCACTTGCAATAAATGAGTTTTGCTAGTAGGAGTAATTGAGGACTTTGGTAGCAATGAATGAGATCCAGACTTGTAATATAATTCAACTTGTCTTTACTGGAGGCAGCATTAATCCATACGAGATACAGCATTAGTCTTTTAGTTCCCAGCAGGTTTTGGCAATATATGGCAGGGATCAATATCTCTTCTGCATCTAGCATGTACGCGGAGAATATGGCAGGAATCTGTATTCTGCTCTATCTTCTGCTGTGTTGGGGACTGACTAGCTGAGGAGGAATTTGGCTTATCCTGGTCTCTGGATAGTTACTCACAGTTATGCTCACAGGGAATGGTTCGTCCTGGAGTTCTGGAGGTGCTGCTTGGTTGTCAACCAGTTGAGGCTGAAGGGCTCAGACTGGGAAAGGTGATCTTTGGTCTCAGCCGAGACTCGATCCTGGGTTGGGATCCCTAGAACTGGGAGCTCCTACCAGCACAGCCTTCCCCTAGCCGGGGTTGCTGGCACACTAACTGTAACTTCCTTTCCTCCCCATGAGGCAGGATGTGGTAACATTCCACACCTCCTCAAAGAGGGGGGGAGCAAAACTGGAATGTACTATTCCAGTCTAGATATGCTAAACTGTTACTAAGGCCCTGGTAACACATTGCTGCCACCTGCTGGTGCACATGGAAATTACAGCAAATATATATAACAGGCTTAGAAAATGCACATTTGTGAGGAATGTGATGTTAAATTACACAGGATGACAATGCAGATGTTACCAACAAATAGTAGTGGGAAAAAGAGTTTAGTAACATAACTCTGGGATGTTACAAGTGTGCTTATCGGTCACGATCCCCCCTGCTGCGCTGAACGTCCTTTCGGACAGGACACTCGACGAGGGGCAAGCCAACAGTTCCATGGAAAATTGTTCCAGCTCTGACCACAGGTCAAGCCTGCACACTCAGTAGTCCAGGAGTTCCTCGCTTCTCAGAGCGTCCACATCGGCTGTTAACCCAATGTAGTCGGACACCTGTCGGTCTAGGCGTTCCTTGAGGCTGGATCCGGCGGGTGGCTGTCAATGGGTTAGCTGCAAGAATGATCTCATATCCGAAGTGACCAACACATCTTCAAACCACCCTCTTCTTGCAAGCTCAGTAGAATTGGTACCCGCACCTGTTTCACTGTGGGGGGAGATTTCTCTGCCAGCGCGCGCAACAGCAGAATCCAGCATTTCTCACAGCAAGGCCTGGAAATGCTGCCTTCTGCCAGCCCTCTGTGATGCTTATAACATGTCTGCCATTTTGTGTTTGTACCAGGGGCAGGGCCGGTGCTATAATAAGGCAGACCAAGCGGCTGCCTTAGGGCGCAGAGACGGGGGGGCGGAAAAAATGAAACCTTTTTTTTTAAATACCCTGTATTTTTTGTCCCTGGGTCTTATGGGGCGAATACTAATGAAGTGCTTCCATTTTGGAAGCACTTCATTAGTACCAGAGGACCAGGAAGCGGTGAAGGATCTGTACTCACCACTTCCTGGTCCTCCGCTCGGCTGTCTGCTATGCAGGGCTGCGCACCATGTGTCCTCACTGTGCGCAGCCTTCACAGCCGACAGCCGAGAACCAGGAAGAAGAGAGAGAGCCCTGGTGGTGAGGAGCAGCGGCGTCCAGGAGAAGGAGAGGTAAGTTATTTTTATTTTATTTTATTTGCGCTGATGGCTGACATGTGGGGGTATGATGGCTAACATGGGGGCATGATTCCTAACATGGGGGCATGATGGCTGACATGGGGGCATGATGGCTGACATGGGGGCATGATGACTGACATGGGGGCATGATGGCTGACATGGGGGCATGATGGCTGACATGGGGGCATGATGGCTGACATGGGGGCATGATGGCTGACATGGGGGCATGATGGCTGACATGAGGTGGCTGATGGCTGACATGGGGGGCTGATCTGAGGCATTGGGGGTCTGATCTGAGGTATGATTAACATTGGGGGTCTGATTGCTGGTCTACCTGAGGTGCAATGAAAAATATTTTTTTCTTATTATCCTCCTCAAAAACTTAGGTGCGTCTTATGGGCCGGTGCGTCTTAGAGGGCGAAAAATACAGTCCTAAAACCAGCGATTGTCTGAAGCAGAGAGAAGATACCAGGACCACACAGAGGAGAAGCCTGCTGGGCTAGGTGAGCTGCAAGGGGGGGGGGGGGGGGCGCCAAAATGTAGCTTCGCTTGTGTTGGCAAAAATCCTTGCACCGGCCCTGACCAGGGGTCTAAGTACATTTCCACCCAGTACTGGTCCTTGCCCTTTATGCTTTTTATACGGGGGTCCCTCTTCAAACACTGCAGCATGAAGACCCCAATTTGCACTAAATTGGAAGCGGTGAAGCGCCCTGGCTCCTGCTCATCGCCCAAGAGAATGTCGTCCTCGGTCTCCTCCCCCCAGCCACAGACAACACCAGTGATCCCCAAAAAGTTTAAAGCCTGCTCTTCTTGCTCCTCCTACTCCTCCTCCCCCCAGCCACCTCTCTCCTCTGACTCCTCTTCAGACTCCTGCTGACTTGTCTCAGATGGAGTAGCCCCCCTGGGAATTCATTCAGCATTGCGACTTCCTCATTTTCCAGCTCCTGCTCCTCGACAGCTTAATCAATGACAACGCAATGCATGCTCCAGAAAGAAGGCGTAAGGTACGATGTCACTAATGGTGCCCTGGCTGTGACTGACCAGTTTGGTGATCTCATCAAATGGCCGCAGAAGTCTGCATGCGTCGCGTATGAGCAGCCACTGGCACAGTGAAAAGAAACCAAGCTCCTGTTAAATAATATGTGATATAATAATAATTGGTATTTAATATAAAGTATGTATTACACTACACAGTGACACCATTTATAGTAATACCCTTGGCAATGGGAGGTCTGTATGGGAACGTCAAGACCTATATTTGAAGTCTACCATATACAGTATGACAATGTATAATCCCATACATTAGTAAAGACAAGCCTGTATCTAGGGTATAAATGACTGACAGGGACAGACAAGGAGTGGTCTTCTTACACTCACTCTCAAATCTGTTGGGGGTTGTTATTGCTGGTGAAGATGAAGACACATGGAGCCTTGAAGAGGATTCCTGACCTTCAACAATGATACTTTTAGGACACTAATATTCACACATGGACAATTAGACTAAGACTTTTCCTAAACTATTTCTGTAAGTAATCAACTCTTATGAAGACTGAAAATAAATCGCATTATTCATTTTTTTATATAACTGTTGTTGAATCCTTGTGATGAGTCCTCCGGGTGTTCTTTACTCCAAATAAGCATACACTAGATTTGGAGAGGATTACCAAATCAGGTTAATATATTTTTCACACATAAATATTTTACATTTGGAGACATATTACAGCTCCCAGAACCTGTTCGTGCAATTCGTGGCGGTAACGCCCAATCTACACGGGTGCCACAGGTTTTGGGATGCCTTTCTGGGAGAAATATTTCCTTCCGGGGACCTTCCATTGCAGTGTGCCAATGGCCACAAATTTTCTAAAGACCTCCGAGTCCACCAGTTTATATGGCAGTAGTTGGTGGGCTAGCAGTTCTGAAAAGCCAGCATTCAGCCGATGGACATGAGGGTGATCCGGCGTCATCAACTTTTTATGCTCGAACATTTGGGCCACGGAAGTCTGCCTTCTGCCAGATGAACGTGATGACGGCACTGTGGAAGGTGGAGTGGACGACAAATGGGAGGAGAAGAAGAAGAGGCAGGATGTGGAGCGCCGTGAGTGTGTGGGTTCTGACGGCGTTGCTACCTCTGGGCTCGGTGATGGGAGGCCAGGTGCCTTCTTAAGGCAGTCGTCCCAAGGAGAGTGTTGGGCTTACCGCGACTTATGCGTTGACAGCACAGGCTGCAGATGGCAACACTATTTTCAGCAGCTGACTCGTTAAAAAAAGCCCATACTGCAGAACCATGTGCCGGCGTCCGGGGAGCGCAAGATGTGACCATGCATGGTGGATGGCTTGCTCTAGATACATTAGCAGACTGCTTTTTGCCTCCTGTGCACTGTGAGTTCTGCCTGCTTCTCCTACTTCTCCTCCCTATCTGCTGCTCTGTCTCTGCCTCTGAACCCTCCTCTTCCTTATTTTGTAGAATCAGGTATATCACACCCCTCAATCAGTATTTTGTGGTACCAGGTATATCAAACCCCTTAATCAGTATTTTGTGAAAGCAGGTATATCGCACCCCTCAATCTGTATTTTGTGGAAGCAGGTATATTGCAACCCTCAATCAGAATTTTGTATAAGCAGGTATATCGCATCCCTCAATCAGTATTTTGTGGAAACAGGAATATAGAAAACATGAATCAATATTTGGTGGAAGCAGGTAAATCACACCCTCAATATGTATTTTGTGGAAGCAGGTCTATTAAACCCCTTAATCAGTATTTTCTGGAAGCAGGTATATCCCCCCCTCAATCAGTATTTTGTGGAAGCAGGTATATCGCACCCCTCAATCAGTATTTTGTGGAGACAGGTATATAAAACCCCTGAATCAAAATTTGGTGGAAGAAGGTATATCGCACCCCTTAATCAGTTTTTTTGGAAATTGGTATATTGCAGGCCTCAATCAATATTTGGTGGAAGCAGGTATATCGCACCCCTCAATCAGTATTTTGTGGAAGCAGGTATATCACACCCCTCAATCAGTATTTAGTGAAAGCAGGCATATCAAACCCTTTAATCAGTATTTTGTGGAAGCAAGTATATCGCACCCCTCAATCAGTTTTTTTGTGGGCAACAGGTATATCACACCCATTGCAAATAGTTTTTCCAGTAACGCTTGTCCCTCTATATACCTTCGGTATCGCAGCAGAACCGCACACAACTGCTGCACAATATAAATGCACTATAATATACTTTCTATGTTATAAAGTATATTATAGTTAAATCACACCCCTCAAACTGTTTTTTTTGGGGGGCAACAGGCATATCACACCAGTTGCAATTAGTTATTCCAATAGCGTTAATCCCTCTATATAGCTGCGGTATCTCAGCAGAACCGTACACAACTGCTGCACAATACAAATGCACTATAATATACTTTCTACAGTATGTTAGAAAGTATATTATAAGTATATCACACCCCTCAGTATCGATAGCACACCTATACCAGTCCTTAAAGGGTCTTTTGTGGCCCTATTAGCTAGCGTTTGGTGTCCCTAAAAGTCTATCCCTGCTCCACAAAGCAACCTCTCTCTACACTGGCAAAACACAGAATGTAAAATGGCTGCCAGATCGGATTCTGTTATAGGGTGGGGGTGTGTCCATGTGCTGAAACGTCTCAATTGGCTGTCCTGTCTCACCTGACGGATGTGTCATGGGTCAAAGTTCGGCGCAATGCAACAGAATATGGCGCATGTGAACATCGCAATATGTTCGCATGTTCGGCGAATCTCGAACGAGCAAAGTTCGCCTCGAAACGACCGCTGGGCCAACCGCAAGGCCATCTCTAGTGGACACCTAAATCATCTCTAAATCATCTTTTGCCGGCAGCAGATCGTGTCGCATAAACAGCCTCTACTGCCGGCAAACAATGATTCTATATGAAGATGAGCGATGGCTAGAGATGAGCAAAGTTACGAAAAATTTGATTTGGCTGCTTTGCCGAATTTTACAAAAAAAAGGGCATTCCTTTTTATGTAGCGGGTGCAATAACTGAGTACAGCGATTGCACCGCAACTCCATCACTGAACCCCTCAGATGCAGCATTCATCCCTGATCGTGGCATCTGAGATTAAAATTAAGGCCTTTCAGGGGCTAATCCGGTTAAAAAACAACAACATACTCACCTTATTCATTTGATCGGTGAGAGGCTGTTGTGGCCATCTTGATTGAAGACACTGCGCGAAATGTCTGAGTTGAGTGTGTTTTTTTTTTTACTGCAACTTCAGGAACCACAAGGTGAGATAAATTTTTCCTGAAATTTAGATCAAAGTCCACTTCAGATATTTTGATTTGCTCAATACTAGCGATGGAATTATGGATCACTCCTCCACACACTGTAAATGCAATGGTCTCTTCTACTGAAGAGCAGGCGCTTGCCAGGAAGGAACAGTTCCTTCCTGATATTGTGTGCTCCACTGCGCAGTGTAAAGAGAACTTGAGATATTATAACTTACTGTACTCCTGATGAATGATTTGTTTCTACATCACAATATTGTAAATACTGCAGCAAGCGTTAGTACAGATCTGGCAGGCTGTTCCCCTGCCGAAACAGCCTGCCGGACAAGCCTAATGCTAGTGTGAAAGAAGCCTTTGAACAATACTGATAAGGCCACCCCAATCTAGAATGACTTTTTTCCCGAGCACGTCAAGGCACATACACAGCAAATAATATTACCTTTAGGAGGGTGGGTGGACGCAAGGCTACAGGCTCCCACAATCTGGTGGAGGAAAAAGGCAACACAGCCTGAGAGAGCCGCACTAATCTAGCCCACCAACTTGCCACATTGCGTCTCTGCTACCAAATACAATACTGTCACCAAGCCCAGGGCAACTATACCCTGCACATTGGGACCTAATAGGTCACAGATTTTACCAATTGGACTCATTACTGGGCAGAGGAACAGGTCTGCGCAGTGATCCTGCAACCAAGAGTGGTAAAAATTCTTGCCAAAAACCTCTCCTAGCTATTTTAATAATTCGATGAGGCTCCCTCCCGAATGTCCGGGAGCCCATATCTACAGTGTTCATTTTAGGACATGGTCAGATATCATAGTCAAGTATCAAAATAATGCCAATGTGACACCTGACCCTGACACCTGACCCTGACACCTGACTCTGACACCTGACCCTGACACCTGACCCTGACACCTGACCCCTGACCCTGACACCTGACCCTGACCCCTGACTCTGACACCTGACCCTGACACCTGACCCTGACACCTGACCCTGACACCTGACCCTGACACCTGACTCTGACACCTGACTCTGACACCTGACTCTGACACCTGACCCTGACACCTGACCCTGACACCTGTCTCTGACAGCTGACCCTGATACCTGACCCTGACACCTGACCCTGACACCTGACTCTGACATCTGACTCTGACACCTGACCCTGACACCTGACTCTCACATCTGACTCTCATATCTGAGTTTGACTTATGCTCTGCATAGGTCAGGGTCAAAGTGAGAATGAGTTGAACAAAAATCCCAAGCATTTACAAGGAAAGCTGGTAGCTCAGTGGTAATGCTTTGCCCCGTGTCCAGGCTTTCAGAGTTCAAAGCCCCTTTCAGCCTCAAAAAATGTTTACCTTTTATTATGCCCTAGGTAAGAGGCAAATTTAAATGATGTGTGACGCTGATATCTCACGTCCTTCACTAGTCAGTGTCGCAAAACATTTTAGTTTTACTGTGGTTTTGTATGCTACATCACATAGATGAACAAAAATCACAAGCTTGTCCAGGGCAAGCTGATAGCTCAGTGGTAATACTGTTGCCTCTTGTCCAGGCTTTATGAGTTCAAAACACCTTTCAGCCTCTAAAAAATGTTTATATTTTATTATGCCCTAGATAAGAGGCAAATTTAAAAGATGTGTGACGCTGATATCTCATGTCCTTCACTAGTCAGTGTCACAAGGGATCTTAGGTTTACTGTGTTTTTTGCTATACTACATCTCATAGATCAAAAAAAATTACAAACTTTTGTGTCTAAAGCTTTAGCTCAGTGGTAAGACACTTGCTTGGCATGTAGTGTTCATGGGTTCAAAGCCCTTCCAGGCTTTTAATAAAATTAATATTTTATATTTTATTGAGCTCTAGATCAGAGACAAATTCAAATGGTGTGTGATGTAAGTAGTCCTTTTTTATTTTATTAAGAGTACATGGGCAGCACTATAGTAAAGGGGGCCCTGTATACAGAGCTGTATCCTGTATTTTACATATCTACTGTATATATGTGTATTATACACACAGTGTGCTATAGCTTCACCACACTGAGATCTGCTCAGAAAGCTGATCTACATATTACTGCTTTATCCACAGACACAATATATGATCATACAGATCGCAGTCTATGTGAGAGCTTCTAAGTATAGAAAAACCATGTGGTAATGGTATAGCTTGGAGGTTACATTAATGGCTTTGCATGTTGAAGTCCCCAGAAAGACATGTTTTTTTCTTTAATAGCATATACTATAATAAATAATATGTCATTAACCCAAAGGATACCAGCGCTGTACATGTATGTTGCTGGAAACACGGTCACAAATCCCAGCGCCATACAGATACAGCGCTCTGATCGGGCGGCCACAGGAGCTCCTCCCGCCCGATCAGCTGCAGGGGTCCGGCAGGCACTGATAGTTGGACCCCTGCTGTATGCACCGACATCAGTGAAAACACTGATGCCGGCTCATTAACCCTTGCACTGCCGCGGTCAGCGCTGACGGCTGCATGTGCGGTATCCCCGTGGTGCTGTGACGTCAGCCTGCTGTCTAGCCCTGTCAGTCAATGGGGGGGAGGGGTGTGGGTGCAGAGCACAGGGGGTGTTATAGAGCATTGCTCAGAATATTCATATGAATCTCTGCAGCTATTTATCATACATATATAGGTGAACAGGGCACTCAAGGATAGCTGCGACCGTGTATTTAAGGCAAAGATGAGCTTTATTGATAATATAAATATATTTGATGCATATAACAATCAAGAATGCAGTAGAATAAATAGGTTATTAACAAATAAATATAATGAATATTCGACAGAGCAAAGGCTATTATTCGATTAATCAGCAAATATTCAATAGTCCAATATTGTAAATCTTGGATCCAATGATTGTGAACATCCAAAGACTTGTTTGCAATAAGTCTATTCGTTTTTTACTTTCATATTGAGACAACAGTCATATGCTTTGCAGTTATTCAAATAGTCGCGGCGGCGTCCCGCCAAAGCGACGTGAATGGCAGCAACTCACTGCTGAAAAGCTTGCAAGCGAATTAAGTCCATTACCTTTGTATCGACCAAGTGTTCGTCCGAAATAATCACAAGAGCCTTCAAGTGTACTTACTCCCAGGATCTGCCTTTAGATATTTGTAGCAGTATTCAATCAGGAGATTAAAGCCGGCTCTCTGTTCGGTTATGGTCGATTTAATGGTAAGGTAGGTTTTTCAGTACAAAGATGGGGTGTAGCACCAGACGCGTTTCGGGGTCCAACCCCTTCCTCAGTGGTATACCACTGAGGAAGGGGTTGGACCCCGAAACGCGTCTGGTGCTACACCCCATCTTTGTACTGAAAAACCTACCTTACCATCAAATCGACCATAACCGAACAGAGAGCCGGCTTTAATCTCCTGACTGAATACTGCTACAAATATCTAAAGGCAGATCCTGGGAGTAAGTACACTTGAAGGCTCTTGTGATTATTTCGGACGAATACTTGGTCGATACAAAGGTAATGGACTTAATTCGCTTGCAAGCTTTTCAGCAGTGAGTTGCTGCCAATCACGTCGCTTTGGCGGGACGCCGCCGCGACTATTTGAATAACTGCAAAGCATATGACTGTTGTCTCAATATGAAAGTAAAAAACGAATAGACTTATTGCAAACAAGTCTTTGGATGTTCACAATCATTGGATCCAAGATTTACAATATTGGACTATTGAATATTTGCTGATTAATCGAATAATAGCCTTTGCTCTGTCGAATATTCATTATATTTATTTGTTAATAACCTATTTATTCTACTGCATTCTTGATTGTTATATGCATCAAATATATTTATATTATCAATAAAGCTCATCTTTGCCTTAAATACACGGTCGCAGCTATCCTTGAGTGCCCTGTTCACCTATATACGTATATGCTTTTCTAAATTGAGTGAGTGGCCTCAATTTACAGGAGCACCTGGTGTCGTTTGAGTGTTCTTAGTGCGACATCTTACTCAATTTTATATTTATCATACATAATAAGCATAATGAGCCCTACCGGCAGTACGTATGGTCTAATAGGGTTGATTCTGGTGACAGAACCTCTTATGGACACCTGTGTATTTCCGATCACCGCTGTGCGGCAGGCAGTGTTAGGAACGGTGTGCCTGCTGAAATCATTCAGAAGGCACCCTGTGACAATGCCGAGGGAGGGTCCTGTGACCCCCAACTTCCCCATACCGGCGATCGCTGCTAACCGCAGGTCAATTCAGACCTGCGGTTTGCAGCATTTCCAGGTTATTCAGGTCTCCGGTGACCCGGAATAGGAGGGTGATCAGTGGTGTAATATACACCACCAATCACCCTCCGTAGATCCTGTGAGGTGGCGGTGACGGAGGATGAGGGTGAGGATCGCCTGTGATTGGCTGGAGGGACTGACCTGCAGATAACGTCCTGGAGCTCCACTCTCCCCGCCCACAGACTTCTGTGTGAGTAAGAAGAGAGGAGCCCTGTGTCGGTCCATTTGCATCCCACACGCAGGGCCGTCTTTGCCACAGGGCAAAAGGGGCAGCTGCCCCGGGCCCAGTTGCTCCTGGGGGCCCAAGGGAGCTCTGTTTCCCAATTCACTATGCAGTCTTCTTCAGAACAACTTAGGCTACTTTCACACTACCGTTCAGAGCGGGTCCGTCTGATGTCTGCACAGACGGATCCGCTCCTATAATGCAGACGTTTGCATCCGTTCAGAACGGATCCGTCTGCATTATAGTTTAAAAAAAATTCTAAGTGTGAAAGTAGCCTGAGCGGATCCGTCCAGACTTTACATTGATAGTCAATGGGGGACGGATCCGTTTAAAGATTGAGCCATATTGTGTCATCTTCAAATGGATCCGTCCCCATTGACTTACATTGTAAGTCTGGACGGATCCGCTTGCCTCTGCACGGCCAGGCGGACACCCGAACGCTGCAAGCAGCGTTCAGGTGTCCGCCTGCTGAGCGGAGCGGAGGCTGAACGCTGCCAGACTGATGCATTCTGAGCGGATCTGCGTCCGCTCAGAATGCATTAGGGCAGAACGGATGCGTTTGGGGCCGCTTGTTAGCCCCTTCAAACGGAGTGTGAAAGTAGCCTTACAAGCAAGAACGTCGTCGGCGCCGTCACGTGGTTGGTAAAGGGTGTGTGTGGCGCCGCGGCGGAGAAGCCAGCAGCAGGGACTAAGTCTCCGCCTCCGGAGGTAAAGGGATTGGGTGGTGAGTCACGGACTCACGTGACCACCAGTGACTCACTCACCTTACACAGGCAGACCTGCCACTGCCGCGCCAGAAGGAGGAGGTAGGTAGAGGCTAGAGCTGCACGCATATTGACTTTATTTATATTAGAAATTTAGACCGGTTAGTCGGTCAGGTCACCGAATTATTAATTAACCCTTACCCCATTCATAAATTAGTGGGGGATTATTATAGAGACGGCCCCAGCCCCAGGAGACAAAAGGGGTTGGGTTCTCTCTGCTGCTGAACTGTCGCCTGGGGGCACCTGGCCACATTTACTAATCTTTGCTCAGGGCAGGGGGGCCCTCATGGTGTGGTGTAGACTGGTCATTTTCAATAAGGAATATAGTTTTTAACAGTTTATGTCCAAAAGAGAAAAAAAGAAGTCACTAAGTCAGCTCCAATCAGATATCTGCACATAGCATAGACTAAGAGTCTTGGTCTATGTGCAGATATCTGATTGGAGCTGACTTAGTGACTTCTTTTCTTTCTCTTTTGGACATAAACGGTTAAACTATATTCCTTAGTAAAAATGACCACTCCACACCACACCATGAGGGCCCCCCTGAGCAAAGGGTGACACCAGCCATAGCAACGCCACTGCCTCTATCTGTAAGTCGCTGGAGTGCACGGCAGGCTCGCTTTTCTGAAGGAAGTGGAACTGTGAATTGTCTGAACTCTGAATGGCTGTACAGTCAGTAGTGGCATGTGACACATGTGGCAATAATAATGTGTCTGCTGGCCTGCAGCCTGGTAAAGACCTATGTCATGTCATGTGTGATGTGCATCCCAATTATGCCATACATACATGTGCAGATACTGGTCCTGTACTCCTGTGAGGCTGCAAGGCAGGGGTGTGGTGTGGACCACTCCTGAGACTGCATGTGCTTAGGCCTCATGCACATGGCCGTTGTTTGGGTCCGCATCCGAGACGCCGTTTTGGCGGCTCGGATGCGGACCCATTCACTGTGTGTTGTGTGTTGTGGTGGAGGGCGTGATTGCATGCTAGGGTGTGTGAAGGCGGGATCCAGGAGGCCCAAGTAAATTCTTGCCCAGGGTCCAATCGATAATAAAGACGGCCCTGCCCACACGATCCGCCGCCATCCGTGGCCCCTAAGACCCCATAAAGTGCTATCTGGCATATAAACATTTAGGGGGAGCTTTAGGTTAGGCAGGGGTAGTGAAAAAAAACAACGTTATTTTTTGTGTGCAGCACCCGGATCTGAGGGTGTCTAGGGTCCACAGCTACTTGTGCGACCCCCGTCCCCCCAGGGGTGCTGCAGCTTGCCCCCATATTTTGGGGCGCAAGCGCATTTTTTTTCTTTTTGTAGGTGCGCTGACTGTGGCCGGCACTCTTAGCTGTAAAAGAGCGCCTGGCCACTGTTAGCGCATTGCCCACCCCACCGCTGATCAGCTTGGTACCGCTGATCAGCGAGTTTTTGGGCTGTGAGCAATTTTTCGGGGATTCTGTTAGGTTAGGGTGGGTTAGGGTAGGGTATACATAAAAACACACCGCTCCCCACACACACACACTAAATAAAGTTTTAAACACACAAGCACTCTCTTTTAGCGTTCTAAGATGGCCCGCCGGATGTTCTCGGCCGAGGAGGCATACAACCCAGTTCTCGGAGTCGGAGAGCCCCAGTGAGGACGAGGATGACCCCACTTTCCTGTTGTCATCCTCGTTCTCCTCATCATCTAGTGATGATGATGAGCCCCAAGGCGGCGGAGACGCCGCCAGGCGGAGCCAGGAGCCCCCCATGCCAGGAACCCTGTGGCCCGCACTAGTATGAGCAGCCCTGGGGCTCGTACTAGTTTTCCGGCTCACCAGGCAAGTTCACCTGAGCCCTCTACCGGTGAACTTGGCTGGAGTACCCCAGAGGATTTTGAGCCCTTGATTCCTGACTTTGTTGGACAACCAGGAATCCAGATTCGCACAGTGGGCTTCACTGAATATGACATTTTTTGTTTTTTTTCAGTGAACAATTTGTGAATCTGATGGTGGAGCAAACAAACTTATTCGCCCAACAGTTTATAGCCCAATTTCTCCCGAAAGAGAAATACCTCATATGTGGATGTAGAGTGATCTGCGGGTGAACTACACGGCTCAGAAGAGAAAGAGCGCTATTGGGATTTTGGACAACCAAAATCCCAATGGCGCTCCTTCTCTTCTGAGCCATGTAGTTCGCCCGCAGAGCACTTTACGTCCACATATGGGGTATGTCCTTACACGGGAAAAATTGGGCTACGAATTTTGGGGCGCTTTTTCTCCTATTACCCCTTGTAAAAATGAAATAAAAGGGGCTACAAGAACATGTTAGTGTAATAAAAGGAGATTTTGAATCTTCTCGTCCACTTTGCAGCTATTCCTGTGAAGACTGTGGAGAAATAAATAAAAATGGGGGAAGGGGATTATAAATTTAGTACTCCATGGAAGTGTGGCACTCCCTGAAGCAACAGTCAATACAGAGGCCCGGATGATCGGGGTAGGCACGTGTCACACTGAGTGGTGGTGTCCTTCCGTTACCCCCTCCTGTTACACACGCTGCACTTTTTTTGGGTTCGTCCCTTCTTTCCAGTATGGGGGACCACACCTGGAAAGTGTTGGCCAGGGACGACCCTGGCGCCTCCAGTTCCTGAGGTACTCTGGCCTGCTCTTTCCCGGTCAGAAAAGATCAGGGCCTTGAGGACTGCCTCCTAGAACTGCAGGAATGTCCCTGTGTTGCCAGAGCTCTGGAACAGTACAAAAGAGTTGTACAAGGCAACCTGCACCAAGTAGACAGCAACTTCTTTGTACCATGCTCGGGTTTTGCGCATGGCGTTTAGGGTTGCCACCTTTTCTTCAAGCCAAACCCGAACAGAAGGGAGGGAGGGCCCCCTTCCAGGCCCCACCCATGTCCCGCCTCCAGCCACACCCATGTCCTGCCTCCACCCCTGGTCGCTGTCGCATCACGATCGTTACGCCCCTGATCCCGTCACTACAGAAATACAGCGCCTCATACCTCTTACATCCAGTGACATCTCCTTTGATGTAGATGTTCTCTTTCCTCATCTTCTCCTTTCAGACCTTCAGACCAGACTACCATTTTGTCGCCATTTTTCGTCTCTGCAGTTTGACAACAACAACAAAAAAATCTTAGTTCACTACTTTTCCATCATCCTCTGGACAAATCATCCTACTACCCCCAATACTGTGCCGCTGTGCTCCCCAATACTATACTGCAGAAACCCCCTGATAATACTAGTACAATGCAGAGCCCCCCATATAAAATACCCCTTCTTTGTGGCCTCAGTAGAAGCCCCCAAATAATGTGCCAGTAAGAAGTGCCCCCCATAGATGCCCCCCCATGTGTCAGTAAGAAGTGCCTCTTTTCTCCCCCCCAATATATGCCAGTATGAGGTGCCTCTTTCCCCCCCTTCCCCCATATGTGGCAGTTTCAAGTGCCTCATTCCCCCCCCAATATGTGCCAGTATAAGGTGCCTCTTTCCCCCCCTTCCCCCCATATGTGGCAGTTTCAAGTGCCTCATTCCCCCCCCCCAATATGTGCCAGTATAAGGTGCCTCTTTCCACCCCTTCCCCTATATGTGCCAATTTCAAGTGCCTCTTTTCTCCACCCCCCCCCCCAAATATGTGCCAGTATAAGGTGCCTCTCCCCCATTCCCCCATATGTGCCAGTTTCAAGTGCCTCATTTCTCCTCCTCCCCAATATGTGCCAGTATAGGGTGTCTCTTTCCACCCCTTCCCCCATATGTGCCAATTTCAGGTGCCTCTCTTCTCTAAAAAAACCAAAAAAAAACTTTTACTTACCTCCAACGATGCGATACAGGCCTCTTCCCGGCCTGTGTACCATGCTGTACGGCTCAGGAGGCGTGATGGCGTCATTGCGCCGCCTGCACCGGCCTCTGATAGGCTGCAGGCACAAGGCCCGCAGCCTATCAGAGGAACAGGGGAGGGAGACGCCTCTCCCTCCCCTGCCGCAGCACAGCCGTCTGTATCGATGTCCTGAGGACGGCGATACGGATGACTATGGAGATGAGCGCTTCCACAATGGAAGCGCTCATCTCCCTGTGCCCAGCCACCGCCGCCATCATTCACAGCTGATCCTGTGCCCGGGTCTGAGAAAGGCTTGTACCCGGGCACAGGATTGCAAACCCGGACTGTCCGGGTAATTCCCGTACGGGTGGCAACCCTATTCTGAGCAATGCTCTATAAGGCTGGGTTCACACGAGCGTGTCCGGATTAGTTCCGGATGCGTCCCGGTGTGTTGCGGCAAACCCGCGCGAGTAGGAATGCAATTGCAGTCAGTTTTGACTGCGATTGCGTTCCGATGTTCAGTTTTTATCGCGCGGGTGCAATGTGTTTTGCACGCGCGTGATAAAAAAAACGACTGTGGTACCCAGACCCGAACTTCTTCACTGAAGTTCAGGTTTGGGTTCGGTGTTGTGTAGATGTTATTATTTTCCCTTATAACATGGTTATAAGGGAAAATAATAGCATTCTGAATACAGAATGCTTAGTAGGTGATCAATTGAGGGTTAAAAAATAAAAAAAAATAACTCACCTTGTCCTCTTGTTCGCGTAGTTCTCCCGGTCTTTAGTTCTTTAAAAATATGAACTATGGGCTAAAGGACCTTTGGTGACGTCAGATCACATGCTCCAATCACATGGTACATCACCGCGGTGATGGACCCTGTGATTGGAGCATGTGATCTGACGTCACCAAAGGTCCTTTAGCCCATAGTTCATTTTTTTAAAGAACTAAAGACCGGGAGAACTACGCGAACAAGAGGACAAGGTGAGTTAATTTTTATTTTTTTTTAACCCTCAATTGATCACCTACTAAGCATTCTGTATTCAGAATGCTATTATTTTCCCTTATAACCATGTTATAAGGGAAAATAATACAGTGTATAGACAGTCACCTAGCAACCGTGCGTGAAAATCGCACCGCATCCGCACTTGCTTGCGGATGCATGCGATTTTCACGCAACCCCATTCACTTCTATGGGGCCTGCGTTGCATGAAAAACGCAGAATATAGAGCATGCTGCGATTTTCACGCAACGCATAAGTGATGCGTGAAAATCATCGCTCATCTGAACAGCCCCATTGAAATGAATGGGTCCAGATTCAGTGCGGGTGCAATGCGTTCACCTACCGCATTGCACCCGCGCGGAAATCTCGCCCGTGTGAACGCAGCCTAACACCCCCTGTGCTCTGCACACACACCACTCCCCCCATTGACTGACAGGGCTAGACAGCAGGCTGACGTCACAGCACCACGGGGATACCGCACATGCAGCCGTCAGCGCTGACCGCGGCAGTGCAAGGGTTAATGAGCCGGCATCAGTGTTTTCACTGATACTGGTGCATACAGCAGGGGTCCAACTATTAGTGCCTGCCGGACCCCTGCAGCTGATCGGGCGGGAGTAGCTCCTGTGGCCGCCCGATCAGAGCGCTGTACCTGTATGGCGCTGGGATTTGTGACCGTGTTTCCAGCGACATACATGTACAGCGCTGGTATCCTATGGGTTAATGACATATTATTTATTATAGTATATGCTATCAAAGAAAAAAACATATGTCTTTCTGCAAAGCCATTAATGTAACCTCCAAGCTATACCATTACCACATGGTTTTTCTATACTTAGAAGCTCTCACATAGACTGCGATCTGTATGATCATATATTGTGTCTGTGGATAAACCAGTAATATGTATATCAGCTTTCTGAGCAGATCTCAGTGTGGTGAAGCTATAGCACACTGTGTGTATAATACACATATATACAGCAGATATGTAAAATCCAGGATACAGCTCTGTATACAGGGCCCCCTTTACTGTAGTGCTGCCCATGTACTCTTAATAAAATAAAAAAGGACTACTTACATCACACACCATTTGAATTTGTCTCTGATCTAGAGCTCAATAAAATATAAAATATTAATTTTATTAAAAGCCTGGAAGGGGCTTTGAACCCATGAACACAAAACCCATGAAAGCTATAGCTTTAGACACAAAAGTTTGTGATTTTTTTCGATCTATGAGATGTAGTATAGCAAAAAACACAGTAAACCTAAGATCCCTTGCGACACTGACTAGTGAAGGACGTGAGATATCAGCGTCACACATCATTTAAATTTGCCTCTTATCTAGGGCATAATAAAAGATAAACACTTTTTTAGAGGCTGAAAGGGGTTTTGAACTCATAAAGCCTGGACAAGAGGCAACAGTATTACCACTGAGCTATCAGCTTGCCTTGGATGAGCTTGTGATTCTTGTTCATCTATGTGATGTAGCATACAAAACCACAGTAAAACTAAAATGTTTTGTGACACTGACTAGTGAAGGACGTGAGATATCAGCGTCACACATCATTTAAATTTGCCTCTTATCTAGGGCATAATAAAATGTAAACATTTTTTGAGGCTGAAAGGGGCTTTGAACTCTGAAAACCTGGACATGGGGCAACAGCATTACCACTGAGCTACCAGCTTTCCTTGTATAAGCTTGGGATTTTTGTTCAACTCATTCTCACTTTGACCCTGACCTATGAAGAGCATAAGTCAAACTCAGATATGAGAGTCAGGTGTCAGGGTCAGGTGTCAGGGTCAGGTATCAGGGTCAGGTGTCAGAGTCAGGTGTCAGAGTCAGGTGTCAGAGTCAGGTGTCAAGGTCAGGTGTCAGGGTCAGGTGTCAAGGTCAGGTATCAGGGTCAGCTGTCAGAGTCAGGTGTCAGGGTCAGGTGTCAGGGTCAGGTGTCAGGGTCAGGTGTCAGGGTCAGATGTCAGGGTCAGGGTCAGGTGTCAGAGTCAGGTGTCAGGTGTCAGGGTCAGGTGTCAGGGTCAGGTGTCAGGGTCAGGTGTCGGTGTCAGGGTCAGGTGTCAGAGTCAGGTGTCAGGTGTCAGGGTCAGGTGTCAGGGTCAGGTGTCACATTGGCATTATTTTGATACTTGACTATGATATCTGACCATGTCCTAAAATGAACACTGTACATATCTGTCACGACCATGGTCATGGTCGTGACTCCTGTATCCGCATGCTGTTGCCTGCGGTCTGGTTTGATTGTTCAACCACAGGTGGGGGCCGCTAGTATGTTGCCTCACTTGTGGTTGCCGCTGGCAACATGTGGTTGTATTGCAGTTTGGCAGCCTGAGCTGGTGCTGGGCAGCTTGCTGCAATGTGCATGCGGTTGCACCTGGCAACCTGCCTTTATATGTGTGCACATTCCATGTTTGGTGTGCACAGGGTTTGAGTTGTGTGCACTTTCCCTTTAAGTTGCTGTCTTCCCTTCCCTGGTGTGAGAAGGGTTAATTCCCTTCCTAGTGTGTGAACACTGGGTGTGTCTGTGTGGGTGGGGCTACATGGGCTATAAAGCCTCAGTTGAGACCTGATGTCTGAGGGGTACTCCAGCCTTGGTTGTAAGCTGGAGGCACCCTCCTGGTCCCTTATACCATCTGCCAGTGAGGGCCACCCTTGTGGTCATAAATTGTGATACACGATGTTATGAAGATGTGTTTGTGTTATGCTTATTTATTGCAGCGTATGGTTTCCTGGGTTCCTGTGTGGTGTGTGCTCTGTCTCTTGTGTTGTTGTGGACAGCAGCACTTATACTTGGGTTCCAGGCTCTGTGTCTGTGGCAGGTAGGTGTGGAACTAGTTGCACTTACCTGCCACTGCCATATGTCTGTTTCTGTTCCCCTTGCAGCCCGGCCAGTTTAGACTCCTGTTTCTCCGTATCCAGGAGGAACAGCTGGTCTACCCAGCTCCTAGTTCAGGGATCGGCGGAGGGTTACTAGGGATCCGAGGTTCCGGAGCATGAGCCCTCCTACCTTCAAGGTCGGCTCATGCAGATAGGAGTCAGGGTCAGATTAGGGATGCGCTAGGAGGTGACCTGCTCCCTAATTCTGTGCTCCTGGCCAAGCAGGGACTAACATCTCGTGGCATCACACGGCTGAGGGTTTTCCCCATCCTCAGCCGTGACAATATCCTAGCCACCTCACATTCCACACATAAAACATGTCTTGGGATTTCCCTTTAAAGGGTTTGTACAGAATTAGGAAACATGGCTGCTTTCTTCCAGAAACAGCATCATACCTGTCCATGATTTGGGTTTCAGAGACAGCATTAAAAAATCGGCACACAATGCCATACCCAAAGTGTAGAGCTATTGGGTTCAAAGTGAAGATATTAAACAGCCATGAAATGGCTGCTCAAATGGGTACAACACATGCACAAGTGCCACCATACACTAGATAGACAGATTAGATAGATAATATAGTGATAGATAGATAGATAGATAGATAGATAGATAGATAGATAGATAGATAGATAGGAGCCAGGCCTACACAATCATGGGGGGGTCAAAAGGATCGCTGCTGGGGTGCTGCCTCACTGCTGCCTGAAAAAACATTAACCCACTGGGCCATGAAAGACATGTACTGTCCCTGCCCGTAAGATAGTAAAATTACTCGATAGTAAAATTACTTGCAGTCCCAATAAAAGTAGACAATACTTAAATCAATAAATGAATGGCTAAATCAATAAATAATTAAATTGATGCATGATTAAAAAAAGCTTGCAGATCAGAATCTGAGTAAGGCTACTTTCACACTAGTGTTCAGAGCGTGTCCGTCTGATGTCTGCTCAGACGGATCCGCTCCTATAATGCAGACGTTTGCATCCGTTCAGAACTGATCCGTCTGCATTATAACTTAGAAAAATTTCTAAGTGTGAAAGTAGCCTGAACGGATCCGTCCAGACTTTACATTGAAAGTCAATGGGGGACGGATCCGTTTGAAGATTGAGCCATATGGTGTCATCTTCAAACGGATCCGTCCCCATTGACTTACATTGTAAGTCTGGACGGATCCGCTCGCCTCCGCACGGCCAGGCGGACACCCGAACGCTGCAAGCAGCGTTCAGGTGTCCGCTCGCTGAGCGGAGCGGAGGCTGAACGCTGGCAGACGGATGCATTCTGAGCGGATCCGCGTCCACTCAGAATGCATTAGGGCCGGACGCCTGCGTTCAGGGCCGCTTGTGAGCCCCTTCAAACGGAGCTCACGAGCGGACACCTGAACGCAGGTGTGAAAGTAGCCTAAATGATTAAATAAATTGATACTTGTTCTGTTTTTTTTAAATAAAAATAATAAATAAGTAATTAAAAACAATAAATATGCACTTCAATTAAAAAAAAAAAATATATATATATACACTAGTTTCAATATGAGTGCAATAAGGATATAAATATGGTTACTTAATGGATTGTATATACGTGTAGCCCTATATCTGAGAGGTGCAAGTAAATATGCTAACTTGAATGGATGGGGGATGTGATTGAGTGGGTGAGAAATGACCAAAAACACTATAGGTGCTTAGGGTAATTGATAAAAGCCGGAATGTAAAGGGATTAGGCTACTTTTACACTAGCGTTGTTTTAATCCGGCGTTCAATTCCAACACCGGAACTGCCCGCCGGATCCAGAAAAACGTGTGAAAACGGATTACATTTGAATCCTGATCGGGATTTTGATCACAATGAAAAAATGCATTGGAAAAAACGGATCCGCCATTTATGGACTTTAACTTTTTTTTCACATTTTTCGGGTTTAACATGCAAAAGCCGGATCCGGTTTGACTGAACACACAGCGCCGGATCCGGCGTTAATGCAAGTCAATGGGAAGAAGACCGGATCCAGCGTTCAGTCAAAGTGTTCAGGATTTTTGGCCGGAGGTAAAAATACAACATGCTATGTTTTTCTGAAAAGCCTGATCAGTCAAAAAGACTGAACTGAAGACATCCTGAACGGATTACTCTCCATTCAGAATGCATTAGGATAAGGGTCCATTCACACGTCCGTTTTTTCTTTCCTGATCTGTTCCGTTTTTTGCGGAACAGATCTGGACCAGATCTGGACCCATTCATTTTCAATGGGTCCTGGAAAAAACCGGACAGCACAATGTGTGCTGTCCGTTTCCGTTGTTCCGTTCCGCATGTCCTTTTAAATATAAAACATGTCCTATTCTTTTCCGCAAAATTCGGATCCTGGTACAATACAAAGTCAATGGATCCGCAAAAAACGGAAGACATTCGTATGTCATTACGTATGTCATCCGTTTTATGCGGATTCCGTTCCTGGAAATTACATTTAAATTTATTTAATTTTATTTTTTTCAAAGAAATCCAAACAACTTTATTTGCTTATTGAAATTTATACATGTTTCCGTTTTTTGCGGATCCGCAAAAAACGGATGACATACGGATGACATACGGAAACATTTTCAGGAACAACGGATCCGCAAAAAACGGACCGAAAATCGGGATATAGAAAAATACTGACGTGTGAATGTAGCCTAATAAGGGTCCATTCACACATCCGTTTTTTCTTTCCTGATCTGTTCCGTTTTTTCTGGAACAGATCTGGACCAGATCTGGACCCATTCATTTTCAATGGGTCCTGGAAAAAAACGGACAGCACAATGTGTGCTGTCCGTTTCCGTTGTTCCGTTCCGCATGTCCGTATAAATATAAAACATGTCCTATTCTTTTCCTGAAAAATCGGATCCTGGTACAATACAAAGTCAATGGATCCGCAAAAAACGGATGACATACGGATGTCATTCCGTATGTCATCCGTTTTATACGGAATCCGTTCCTGGAAATGACATTTAATTTTTTTATTTTTTTTAAAGAAATCCAAACAACTTTATTTGCTTATTGAAATTTATACATGTTTCCGTTTTTTGCGGATCCGCAAAAAACGGATGACATACGGATGACATACGGAAACATTTTCAGGAACAACGGATCCGCAAAAAACGGACAGAAAATCGGATTATAGAAAAATACTGACGTGTGAATGTAGCCTAAAACTGATCAGTTATTTTCTGGATTTGAGCCCCTAGGACGGAACTCAGCGCCGAAAAAGAAAAACGCTAGTGTGAAAGTACCCTAACCTGTGAGGCTGCAGAGGGAGAGACCAGAAGCATCGCCGTATGCTGCTGGCACGTGGGACGTCTGCTTCACTATGCGCTCACAGCGTGCGCTAGTAGCAGAGCTTTGAAGGTGCGGGATGGGCGGGACCCAGGAGCGCTAGATGGACGATGTCACTGGCCGGGTGGAGCTAATGGTATGCTGGCTGTAGCGCTCACTGAATGGAGCGGTACAGCTGGTAGCTAGACAAGAGGAATGTGAGCAACACAACCGCAGTAATGGGGAGTACTTGAATATTAGCATGTGTGAATGAGCAAGGGATGAATAAGAGTAATACTATATGACCCTCACAAGAGGGGGGGATAGTAGATATATGAATGTGTAAAGGTGTGATGGATGGAACATAATGATACTTAGTTGTAGAGAAGGAAGAATGTATTTAGGCGGAAAATATATATATATATATAAATATATAATAATAATAATAGTAAATAATAAAAAAAAAGAATAAAAAAAAAAGAATAATGGATAATAAATATAAAAAAAATTATATTAAAGGGTTTCTATCACTTCGTATGCCATAATTAGCTCTCAGACACTAGCGATCTGCTAGTGTCTGCTCTGGCCAACCATCCTAATATAACAGCTTTTGGGGCAGCCGTTTTGCTAAAAAAAATAACTTTTATAAATATGCTAATGAGCCTCTAGGTGCTATGTGGGCGTCATTAGCACCTAGAGGCTCCGTCTACCTTCATACACAGCCACCACCCAGCGCGTCCCTCCAGCCCGCCCATCTCCTGCTGAATGCGATCCTCCGTGTGACGCAATGGACAATTTCTAGCGCATGCGCCGTGCGCGGCTGTATTCGGCGCATGCGCAGTGAATGTCTGACCGCTTCCCTGCTCAGACATCTCCACTGCGCCTGTTCCTTGGAGCACTATGACGTCATCGGCGCAGGCGCAGTGGAGATGTCTGAGCAGGGAAGCGGTCAGACATTCACTGCGCATGCGCCGAATACAGCTGCGCACGGCGCATGCGCGAGAATTCGTCCGTTGCGTCACATGGAGGATCGCATTCAGCAGGAGATGGGCGGGCTGGA
Organism: Bufo bufo; assembly: GCF_905171765.1. Classification (NCBI taxonomy): domain Eukaryota; kingdom Metazoa; phylum Chordata; class Amphibia; order Anura; family Bufonidae; genus Bufo; species Bufo bufo. Next base: position 130,726,177 of record NC_053394.1, on the reverse strand, counting down.
GGGACGCGCTGGGCGGTGGCTGTGTATGAAGGTAGACGGAGCCTTTAGGTGCTAATGACGCCCACATAGCACCTAGAGGCTCATTAGCATATTTATAAAAGTTATTTTTTTAGCAAAACGGCTGCCCCAAAAGCTGTTATATTAGGATGGTTGGCCAGAGCAGACACTAGCGGATTGCTAGTGTCTGAGAGCTAATTATGTCATACGAAGTGATAGAAACCCTTTAAATAAATAAATAAATGAAGACTACTACTGAATGTTGGCTGAAATAGTAAAACTAGGCCTGGAGGATATGATATGGACCAAGAGGGACTAGGGGTGAATAAATGGATGTACTATGAAAATGTATTGTGAAGAATGAATGAATAAATAATCATGGCTTCATAATGCTTGGGAAACAGAGATGATAATGGAGTATTGGGATTGGCCAAGTGAATTGGCGTAGATAGCATAAAAGGGATCCATTCAGTGCACTGATCAAAAGCATATTTTTTTTTATTTTTCACCTAAATACATTCTTCCTTCTCTACAACTCAGTATCATTATGTTCCATCCATCACACCTTTACACATTCATACATCTACTATCCCCCCCTCTTGTGAGGGTCATATAGTATTACTCTTATTCATCCCTTGCTCATTCACACATGCTAATATTCAAGTACTCCCCATTACTGCGGTTGTGTTGCTCACATTCCTCTTGTCTAGCTACCAGCTGTAGCGCTCCATTCAGTGAGTGCTACAGCCAGCATACCATTAGCTCCACCCGGCCATCGTCCATCTAGCGCTCCTGGGTCCAGCGGCCCACCCATCCCGCACCTTCAAAGCTCTGCTACTAGCGCGCGCTGTGAGTGAAGCAGACGTCCCACGTGCCAGCAGCGTATGGCGGTGCTTCTGGTCTCTCCCTCTGCAGCCTCACAGGTAATCCCTTTACATTCCGGCTTCTTTGCACAGCAAGAGCTTTTCATTTATCAATTACCCTTCACACCTATAGTGTTTTTGGTCATTTCTCACCCACTCAATCACATCCCCCATCCATTCAGGTTAGCATATTTACATGCACCTCTCAGATATAGGGCTACACGTATATACAATCCATTAAGTAACCATATTTGTATCCTTCCTGCACTCATATTGAAACTAGTGTATATATATTTATATATTTTTTTTATTGAAGTGCATATTTATTGTTTTTAATTACTTATTTATTTATTTATTTTTTTAAAAAGAAAATTTGTAACATCAATTGATTTAATCATTTACTCAGATTCTGATCTGCAAGCTTTTTTTAATCATGTATCAATTTAATTATTAATTGATTTAGCCATTCATTTATTGATTTAAGTATTGTCTACAAGTAATTTTACTATCGATATATATATATACTCTTCTGAAATTGATACTTGAGAATAATAATTTTTTGTTCCAAGACACCTTTTTTAATCAAAAACGCGGCGTTGCGATGGGGTCAAATGTGGCCCCAACGTACGCAAATATATATATGCGTCACATGGAGGAGGACCTTATCTATGTATCTCACCACTTTCAACATGTTTTGAGGTGGTGGAGATACATAGATGACATCTTCCTCCTATGGACTGGTACTGAAACACAGCTGGTTGAATTCCATGATTATCTTAATAGTGTGGACGCTGATCTCCAGTATACTATCCCTTACTCTAAAACCAACTTGTCATTTCTTGATACCAATGTGAAGTTTGATGAAGGCCTAATTAGCACGGGTCTGTTCGTCAAATCGACGGACAGAAATACAATTCTACGATTTGAAAGCAATCACCCACGTAGCTTGATTAAACACCTCCCTCAATCTCAATTTTTGAGGGCAAAACGTATCGTATCCGACCATACTGAGTTGCCGGCTAAATTGGATATGATGGCTGGTAAATTCAGAGAACGTGGCTATCCTCGTAAACTGTTAAATGAACAGAAAAGCAAAATCCTCCACCCTAATACAGAACGTGCACAACCTACTCCCCAAAAAATTCAAAGGATACCATTTATGTCTACATATTCTGATTATAGTGTCGAGATAGGACAGATCTTAAAAAATAATTGGAATATTCTCAGTAGAGGAATCAAAGACGTCCCTGAATTTAAAAATCTTCCTTTGTTATCTTATCGAAAAAACAAAAATATAAGAGATCATCTGGTTAAAGCAGATGTTGGTCCAAAAAGAAACATCATTCAGCGACCGTTGACGCAGGCGGGACTGGGATGTTTCCCGTGTCTCAATTGCGTCAACTGTCGCTATATTTGCAAATCCAAATCTTTTGCACATCCATCCACAGGAAAAGAATACCCCATTAGATTCCATCTTACATGTTCTTCATCATACGTTATTTATGTTTTATCATGTCCATGTAATTTAATATTTGTAGGGGAAACATCAACAGAACTGAAAGTGAGGTTAAACAATCATAGAAACTCAATTAGGAAAAGACGCACTGATTTACCGATTTCCAGACATTTTGGATCCCTTCATCATGGTGAACGGGATCTAAGATGCTGGATAATCGACCATGTTGCAATGCCCAGGAGAGGTGGCGACCGTCTGGCAATCTTGAAAAAAAGAGAGAGTTGCGATGGATATACGCTCTGGATAGCTTGCACCCTAAGGGGCTCAATGTAGAATTTAGATGAGATGTCTGGATTTGGGGTTGAACTAGATTTTCCCTGCATCTGCGATTCTTCTGTCTTGGTTTTGTATAAAAGTGCCTTGAAACGGTGATAACACAAATTTGTAACTTGTATGAAATAGATTAATTAATCTGTAATTAATTTGTCAATTTTTTCTTTGCCTTTTAGAACAATTTTGAATTTTAAAAGTTTGGATGGAGATCCTTGAACTGGCCCTCTTTGATGATGATGGTGCTGAGCTGCAACATCTAAGTCTTCTCGCTGCGTATTTCCAGATATGAAACCTTCCTCACATGCTGGTCTATGTAGGATGCACCTACCGCGGCTCAATACGTTATATAGAAAAGCGTCTTGCACATTGAAGGTATTTACGAGTTACACTTATGAAACTGTAGGGCAATGTTGCCCTTTACCAAAATGGCGCCTTCAGTGTGACTATGATGAAGCGCATGCGTCACACGAAAGCGCTATGACAGACAGGATGACGCGGATCTGGACATGCGCAGTGAATGAATGGAGACGCTCAATGAAACATGATGGTGTATGCGGGCGCCATTTCATCTAGAGGTGCGATTTCTATGATCTCCATCTGATACACTTATTCACTTTATTCAGTATATTATACACATGTACTACTCATATTATATATTTATGCGATCCATGAACATGGACTTTGTTCTTGTAATGTGGATCTCCTAAGCACATGTCACTTTATGCACATGCACTTTGTTCATTATTTGTATATGCATCAGATGTATTCAATTTATTCATGATTGTAATCACAGTATGATTGGCTAGTCACTTGAGACATGCCTTTATATGTTGTCATTTTCACAGTTTCTATGCTGGAAGAAGGCTCTTGTGAGCCGAAACGTCGCAAAGTTGCCATATTATGGGTGAATAAAGTTTCACTATTTTTCACTTTTAATCTGGAGTGCAGTCCTATTTTCCTCAAGCTATATAAATATATATATATATATATATATATATATATACATACATATTTATTTATTATTATATCATTTTGACCCTCTAATTTTGCTTATTTTTATTATGCATTTATTTTATTATCATTATTTTTTGCTAGTATATTACTCTAGTTTATACCTTTTTTAGACTTGATAAAGGGGTCCATAGAACCCCGAAATGCGTTGTCTTCCAATAAACTTCATGACATTCAACATCTGGTTGTGATCCTGCGCCTTATGTCCACATGCTCACTTGACTTCCATGGTCCAGTGGAGCTCCAGTACTATTGTTCACCCGGATGGTGGTCTGGCCCCCGCCTAAGGAGATTTCGGACTAAATCGGCAGCACCAACCAGTTACTTTTTCCAGTTGGCCTTCATTGTGGTTGCGCCCAATATTGGTGCAACCTGAACAGGTGAGCATATTTAACCCACCTGTGTTTGGAGGACATTGTTTATTTGACATACTCACCCTATGAGCGCCTTTCTCTCCCCGTGGCCATTTTTTGATGTGTGAGTACAATGCAGGGATGGCTTTTTTGGAGAAATAATGCCAGCTAGTAATCTTTCAGCGAGGCTGAGCACACACCATTAGCTCCCTAAAGACAGCAGGCATGACTAAAAGGTACAGCAGCAACTGCAGCGCCAACAACATGGCCAGGTGGGAATTAAGCTTGCGCACTATTGGACTGCTGGGCACATAGAGTTGTTTCATGGCCATGCATTCCATTATGGATGGCTGATGATAGGAGTCTGAGCAGAAGAAGAAGAAGAAAGGCTTGATGACGATATGAAAGACATTATACTGCTCATTGATGCGGCCTGGCTGCTGCAAGGGGGACCGGGAGAAGTGGGGAACTCCGGCCGCGGTGGCTGGCTGCCACCTCTGTTTGCCCACATGACTGGGTGATGCCGCTCCATGTGGTTCAATACAGCTGTGGTGCCTATGTTTGCCTTCCTATATCATATTTTGTACAGCTTGCACACAAGGCAATGTTTGTGTGTAGAAACAATGCCATGATATACTCAAACAGCAGAGGTAGAGGCAGCCAAGCTCGACTTAGGCTACTTTCACACTAGCAATCGGGGCTCCGCTTGTGAGTTCCGTTTGAAGGCTCTCACAAGCAGCCCGAATGGATCAGTCCAGCCCTAATGCATTCTGAGTGGACGCGGATCCGCTCAGAATGCATCAGTTTGGCACCGTTTGTCCTCCGCTCCGCTCAGCAGGCGGACCCCTGAACGCAGCTTGCAGCGTTCGGGTGTCCGCCTGGCCGTGCGGAGGCAAACGGATCCGTCCAGACTTACAATGTAAGTCAATGGGGACGGATCCGTTTGAAGTTGACACAATATGGCTCAATTTTCGAACGGATCCGTCCCCCATTGACTTTCAATGTAAAGTCAAAACGGATCCGTTTGCATTATCATGAACAAAAAAAGCGTTTGCATTATAGGTGCGGATCCGTCTGTGCAGATACCAGACGGATCCACACCTAACGCAGGTGTGAAAGTAGCCTTAGCTCTTGCACTTTTTGTACCTAACCCACTCACAGAGTCAGTGGATCCCACAGAGTCAGAGATCCTGAAGCAGATGTGGCACTAGTTGTTCTTTGGGAGGTACATGGCCTCTGCTTTTTATTGCTGCTGCCATCACCCTCTTCTTCAGCAGCCCGATCCAGTTCCCAAGTACTGTCCAAATTAGAATTGGTATTTAAACAGTCCTTCTCATCATGCTGTTCACATTTTGACAATTGATCATCAGTACCTCGCCATTACGAGGCTTCAACCAGGATGGAAGTGACCACTGAGCTTAGACCGTCACAGAGTGTCATCAGCAGGTTGCAACAGAGATACAGAGAGACTAGAAGAGTAACAGAAAAGTGAACAATGCCCTGCCGAACTGGATGATGAATGCCACACAATTCCAGGCACAGTTAAGGGAGGTGAGAGGCACCCAAGTGTCATGTCAGACCATTCGAAACTGTTTACATCAGCGTGGTCTGCATGATAGAGGACTTGCATGGGTACCTGTCCACAAGCACCACCGTCTTGCATGGGCCAGAGAGCATCTATGTTGGATGAGGGACCAATGGGCGTCAGTACTGTTCACTGATGAAAGTCGATTTAGGCTGAGCAGAAATGATGGCCGTTAACTATGTTGGAGACGTCAAGGAGAGCGCTATCTGTTGTCACTAAATAAGTCTTTGATAGTGCTGGTGTTACAATGTGGGCAGGTGTGTCTAGTCAATACAAAACTGCCCTACACTTTGTGAATAACATCATTAATCCAGTCATTGTGCCTCTTCATGAACAACACAGGCCTAATTTCATCTTCATGGACGACAATGCACCAGCTCATCGAGGTCACATCATTAGGAAATTGCTGCTGGAGACTGGGGTACCACAAATGTAGTAGCCTGCACTTTCTCCAGACTTAAATCCCATTGAAAACCTATGAGATAAACTCTGTACCCCAGAACCTCAATGATTTGAGGGCCTTCCTTCAAGAAGAGTGGGATGCCATGCCTCAGCAGACAATAAGTTCATTGTTAAGGGTACTTTCACACTTGCGGCAGAGAGATCCGCTAAGCAGTTCCGTCGCCGGAAGTGCCTGGCTGATCAGGCAAAACGTATGCCAATTGATGGCATTTAGTAAGACTGATCAGGATCCTTATCAGTCTTAAAAATGGCTGATCAGTCGAAAAAATGCATTGAAATGCCGGATCCGTCTTTCCGGTGTCATCCGGCAAAACGGATCCGGCATTTATCTTTTTCACCTTTTTTTCAGTCTGCGCACGCGCAGACCGGAAGGACGGATCCGGCATTCCGGTATTCTGAATGCCGGATCCGGCACTAATACATTCCTATGGGAAAAAATGCCGGATCCGGCATTCAGGCAAGTCTTCAATTTTTTTTCCGCCGGAGATAAAACCATAGCATGCTACGGTTTTCTCTTTTGCCTGATCAGTCAAAATGACTGAACTGAAGACATTCTGATGCATCCTGAACGGATTACTCTCCATTCAAAATGCATGGGGATATGCCTGATCAGTTCTTTTCCGGTATAGAGCCCCTGTGATGGAACTCTATGCCGGAAAAGAAAAACGCTAGTGTACCCTAAGTTGTAATTGATGTTCAAGGCCACATGACAAGTTATGGAGACATTGACATTTTTGTGGGGGGTATACCCACCACTGTTGTTGGGTTTTGTGTCAATAAATTATTTGAAATGTGGAAATCACGATTGCATGCTTCTATTTAACTCCTTAAGGACCATGCTCATTTTCACCTTAAGGACCAGGCCATTTTTCGCAAATCTGACTAGTGTCACTTTATGTGGTGATAACTTTAAAACGCTTTGACTTATCCAGGCCATTCTGAGATTGTTTTTTCGTCACATATGGTACTTCATGACACTGGTAAAATGGAGTAAAAAAGAAAATCTTTTTTATTTATTAAAAAATACCAAATTTACCAAAAATTTGGAAACATTTGTAAATTTACAAGTTTCAATTTCTCTACTTCTATAATACATAGTAATACCTACAAAAATAGTTATTACCTTACATTCCCCATATGTCTACTTCATGTTTGGATCATTTTGGGAATGATATTTTATTTTTTGGGGATGTTAGAAGGCTTAGAAGTTTAGAAGCAAATCTTGAAATTTTTCAGAATTTTTCAAAAACCCACTTTTTAAGGACCAGTTCAGGCCTGAAGTCACTTTGTGAGGCTTATATAATAGAAACCACCCAAAAATTGAAACTTCACCCCTCAAGGTATTCAAAACTGATTTTACAAACATGTTAACCCTTTAGGTGTTCCACAAGAGTTAATGGCAAATAGAGATAACATTTTTCATTTTAATCAATTTTTTCCAGTAACAAAGCAAGGGTTAAAGACCAAACAAAACTCAATATTTATTGCCCTGATTCTGTAGTTTGCAGAAACACCCCGTATGTGGCCGTAAACTGCTGTTTGGGCACACGGTAGGGCGTAGAGGGAAAGGTGTGCCGTGTGGTTTTTGGAAGGCAGATTTTGCTGGACTGGTTTATTTACAACATGTCCCATTTGAAGCCCCTCTGATGTACCCCTAGAGTAGAAACTCTATAAAAGTGACCTCATCTAAGAAACTACACCCCTCAAGGTATTCAAAACTGATTTTACAAACATCGTTAACCCCTTAGGTGTTCCACAAGAGTTTTTGGCAAATGAAGATGAAATTTCAGAATAAAAATTTTTGGGCAAATTTTCCATTTTAATCCATTTTTTCCAGTAACAAAGTAAGGGATAACATCCAAACAAAACTTAATATTAAAGAACAATAGTAGTAATGTGGCACACTGGAGCAACAAGAGACTATGCAAGGTGCTCTCAGTAGAGTAGGCTCCCCCTGTCTACTCAAAAGGATTTGAAATGAAAACGGAAGGAACTGGGCACTCTCAGATATTGAGACCAACACTGAATTTATTATACAACCAATAAATTAATAAATTAATAAAACCTATTCCTGCCCCAAATATAGGGTAAATTAATAAACCACAATCAATATAAAATCATATAAAATCAGCAATATCGTATAGCAGCACAATGGGAGGCGCAATTTGGAGTCCAGCAAATAAAAATAAAGTGCACCTAGTGCGTGATTGCCTGTATTGTCTTGGTCGAATCACCAATAGAAACAATGACTCTTGTTCCAATACATAGTCTTTCAAAGTGCAGTCATTCAAATCAACTCTCATTCACATACGGTTAATTGATAGATACATTCGCTCCAACAGAAATACGTTGGAATACTTATGTTTGTCGTTTCTCCACCGTAGATACCAATAGTAGCGGCGTCCCGCTATGGTGAAGTATCAGCGGCGTCCCGCTGAATCACAGTTCACTGCGTACTGTCAAAATGTATTAAATCTTGCTGGCATATATTGAAACAATCTTACCATATATTGTAGTGCCCAAATGTCGCTCTAGACGTTGGTCTTGTAATAGAATGGACCGGTGTCTTACGAGCTGTTCCAGTCTGAGCTCCCACGCCAGCGGCTTGTATGCACGTGGACCTTAGGACTTGCTTGCGGTCTTTATTGCAACTTTCGCGTGGCAGACGGTACTTAGATAGGCACTTCAATACAAATTTTTTGGCTCCATCACAATTTAAAAGTGGTCCAGACGCGTTTCGGTGCAATTGGTGGCCCGTTCCTCAGTGGTTATCAGTCCCCCCAGAACACCCCTCTTATATAGGGGTTACAGTGTCATACAAAATCTGGACTGGATCTGTTTTGTAGGTATTTGGTAGTAGTTTTAGTATCAGTCTTTTATAGTAATTTAGGACAATATGGATGATGCCTTGGATATTAATCAATGAATAGATATACATTCATATCTTGTTAGCCTTTATAATGAAAATGATAAAACAATAAAAGAGAGACAAAGCAATACTGTAGATCAAAATCCTGACATACAGTTAGAAAATCTTAACAGTTCTTTCAATTATTATAAAAAACGCATCGGGACCCATGCGGTATTGATGCGGTTTTATTTCTTATAAAGGGCTAAAAGAGCAAAATTTTTCAATATTTCTCCCTCTATATGGGGATTATGTTGTATTAATGCGGTATAATTTATTTCAAGCCCCAAGATTGATTGATTTAATAATCTTTATAGATATCTTATCATAAGATACTATCTAGACGCTGATCTGCGTGTTGTAGAAAAGGGGAGTAAGGTGGGGACCCCTTACCAAGGGAGAACCAGCCAAGGATTAACAACACTTGGCAAGGTTAACCGTCGGCAAGGGGCGCCCACCGATCCTCTAAAGGAAACCAAAGAGTTCGAACTCTGCATTCAGTTCACCGGGACGCAGAGTATTCAACTCAAAAATCTGTTTGGTTTCCAACCTGGACATCTTACTAACATGGTTCCCACCCCTCCAATCTTTTTTACCCTTATCAAAAGCCGCGAATTTAAAACCCGATGGGTTTTTATTGTGGGTTATTTTAAAATGGTTGGACAGTGAGTGCATTTCAAAACCTTTCCTTTTGGTCCTCCCAACATATTGTCGTTTACACGGACACTCTATAATATAAATGACATCTTCTGAATTGCACGATAAAAATTATTTTATTGTGTGTCTGTGTTTATTTGTAGTTGACACAATTTCACTAGTTCTCCGTTTCAAAAGAAGTGATCTTGCAATTGTTACATTGTTACATTACATATGTTCGCCCAACTTTGAATCGAAGAAGTATGTTTTATGTCATTTTTATTCGTTGGTGCCACTTTGTTCCCTAAATTCGAGGCCTTAGTGAATGTAATGAGGAGATTTGCAGGAATCGTGGAACCTATTATTCTATCTTTCTTCATCAGATGCCAATGTTTCTGTATGATGGTTTTGATCTTTTTATGGTCATCACTGTATGGTAACACGAACCGTAATTGTTCTCCCTTCTGTTCCTTTTGGGATTTTTTTTTTCTCCAAAAAAGTTAGCTCGTTCCATATTTCTTACTCTATTAAGTGCTCCATCTACAAGTTCCACAGGATATTCTTTTTCTAAAAATTCATTTTTCATTGTTTCTGCTTCTAGTTCAAATTGCTAATTTAATGTGTAATTACGTTTTATTCTGCGAAACTGGCCCTGGGGGATGTTAATGAGCCAGCTGGGAAGATGACAGCTATTTCTTGCTGATGGTTTGATGTAAGTACAACTCTTTAGTTTTTTATCTTCCACGTAAATTTTCAAGTTTAAAAATTCTAAACTTTCATTACTTGTAGTGCCTGAAAAATTCAGATTACTATCATTAAAATTGATCTCCTGATCTCCAGTTGTTCTTTTCCTGATTTCCAGATAAAAAAAATATTTTTGATATATCTTTGCCATAACACCAGGTCCGTCCCCAGTCTGGGGGCAACATCTTGCTCCTCCCAGTCTGCCATGAATAAATGAGCGTAACTGGGGGCGAACCTGGTACCCATGGCAGTCCCTTGAATTTGTAAATAGTAATCACTGTTGAAATTTAAATAATTGTGGGACAATATAAAATCGATGCCATCAATTAAAAACTTCATCTGTCTAGAGGCCAACCTGCCTTCTTGCTGCAACTGGGTATTAACTGCCCGTTCACCCTGTTCATGATTAATGACAGTATATAATGATTGAACATCGAACGAGCCAATTATCCAATTATCTCCAAATTCAAAATTTTCTATTATCTTGATGATCTGTGTTGTATCTTTTGTGTATGAAGGAATATTTTTAACCCTTGGTTGCAGTAGTACATCAATGTACGGAGAGAGATTAGAAGTCAGGGAATCAATCCCTGAAACGATAGGGCGCCCCGGTGGATTATTCCTATCCTTATGGATTTTAGGTATACAATAAAACACTGGTATACGTGGATGTTTAATTAATATAAAATTGTACTCATCCTCATTTAAAATGCCACTATTTTTCCCTTCTTCACAAAAATTAACCAAGTCCAAATAAAACTGATGGGTTTTAAGTAAGTTTCAGCATCTGAAAATTTTCTTAAACACTCTGAATTATATTTCTCTACATCTTGTATAACTATCGATCCCCCCTTGTCTGCGGGGCGGATAATTATATTGTTCTTTTTTGAAGTGTCTTTAAAGCTACAGTTTCTTCTCTTGTTAAGTTATGATGTTTATACTTAATGTTGTGTTTAACCTGTTACGGACAGAGGGCGTACGCCCTGTGTATTTCCGATCACCGCCGCGCGGCGGGCGGTGATCGGAACCCAGTGCCTGCTCAAATCATTGAGCAGGCACCTGGGGACAATGCGCCGGGGGGTCTTGTGACCCCCCCTTCCCCCCGTGTAGGCGATTGCAGCAAACCGCAGGTCAATTCAGACCTGCAGTTTGCTACGTTTCCGGGTTATTCAGGTCTCTGGGGACCCGATAACCTGGAACAGGATGGTGATCGGTGGTGTGATAATACACCACCAATCACCATCCTGCGATCCTGAGAGGTGATGTGACATCACCTCTCAGGATCGGCTCTGAATGGTTGTGTCACGGAACCATGAACCAGACGTACAACAAGAGATAAATGAAAATAAGAAGGCTTTATTGAAAATAAAGCTGTAAAGCAAAAGTCCAAACGGATGGTGAAACCGAGCAGAGTCTTTGCGAAGCCAGAGGTCAGGAACCAGAAGGGTAGTCAGACGAAGCCAGGATCAGGAACCAGCAGGGTAGTCAGACGAAGCCAGGATCAGGAACCAGCAGGGTAGTCAGACGAAGCCAGGATCAGGAACCAGCAGGGTAGTCAGACGAAGCCAGGATCAGGAACCAGAAGCAGCAGCAGTCTTAGAAGCATGTGAACACAAGAGGACCAAGCAAGGAACTGAAGCCACAGACCTCCTATATATATGAGCTAGGCATCCAGCTCCTCCCAGGGGAAGGAGGAGCCGCAGGGTGGAAGGCTACAAGAAACCCAGGACCCAAGATGGCCGCCAGCACATGTCAAACGAAGGAGAGCAGCAAGCAGGTAAGACCATGACAGTACCTCCCCCTCAAGGGCCCCTCCTCCGCGGAGCACAAAACGGTTTCTGAGGGAAGCGTGCGTGGAAGGCTCGGAGCAAGGCAGGAGCATGGACATCTGCGGAGGGAACCCAGGAACGCTCCTCTGGACCATAACCACGCCAATGGACCAAAAACTGCAACCGACCGCGGACCAGGCGTGAGTCCAGGATATTGCTCACCTCATATTCCTCACGATTGCCCACTTGGACCGGACGAGGCCGAGGAACCGAGGAAGTGAAACGATTACACACCAGTGGCTTCAACAGGGAGACATGAAACACGTTGGAGATCCGCATGCCAGGAGGAAGCGCAAGGGCATAGGCTACCGGGTTTACCCTGCGAAGCACTCGGAAGGGACCAACAAAGCGAGGCGCCAGCTTGGGAGTGGGCACTCGAAGGTTGAGGTTGCGGGTGGACAACCATACACGGTCTCCGACCTGGTAGGAAGGAGCAGGCGCTCGTCTGCGATCAGCCTGGAATCTCTGGCGCTGCGCAGACACCTCAAGGGACTTCTGGATCTGTACCCAAGAAGCACGTAGGACGGAAAGGTGATCCTCCACAGCCGGAATATCCTGGGGAGAGAATACCTCCGGTAACACGGCAGGTTGGAACCCATAATTGGCCATGAAGGGAGACGTCCCAGAGGAAGAGTTCACCGCCGTGTTCCTGGCAAACTCAGCCCAAGGCAGGAGGTCAACCCAATTGTCTTGGTGATCGGAGACATAGCAACGAAGGAATTGCTCCAAGGCCTGATTGGATCGTTCTGCGGCCCCATTGGACTGAGGGTGGTAGGCCGAGGAGAAGGAGAGATGAATCCCCAACTGGGAGCAAAAGGCGCGCCAGAACCTGGACACAAACTGACTCCCCCGATCCGACACAATCTCCTTAGGCAAACCGTGCAACCGGAAGACCTCCCTGGCAAAAATCGTGGCCAACTCTTGTGCAGAGGGTAACTTCTTGAGAGGAACACAGTGGCACATTTTGGAAAACCGATCCACAATCATGAGAATGACCGTATGGCCTCGGGATGCAGGGAGGTCCACAATGAAATCCATCCCCAGGTGTGACCATGGGCGCTCCCCGGTGGCTATGGGTTGAAGAAGGCCCAACGGAAGGTGCCGAGGGGACTTACTCTGGGCACAAACGGAGCATGCCGCTACATATGCGGCGATGTCGGAACGTAGGGAAGGCCACCAGAACAGACGTGAAACAGCCCAGGACAGCTGATTCTTTCCAGGATGCCCCGCGGTCTTGGAGTTATGGTAGGTTCGCAACAACCGAGTGCGCAACTCCTCAGGCACAAAACATCTGCCGTTGGGTCTCCCAGAGGGAGCACCAGATTGAGCCGCCAAAATCTGCTCACCCAGGGGAGAGGTCAGGCTGGTGCGAATGGCGGCCAGGATCTGATTCGGAGGTATGACCGAAGTCGGAATCGACTCCTCCCTGGACAGCTCGGAGTACTGCCGTGATAAGGCATCCGCCCTGATGTTCTTGGAACCGGGTAGGTAGGAGACCACGTAATTAAAACGTGACAAGAACAGAGCCCATCTGGCCTGACGTGGTGTCAATCTCTTGGCCTCAGAAAGGTAGGTCAGATTCTTGTGGTCCGTCAGGATGAGAACCGGAACCACCGAACCCTCGAGCAAGTGCCTCCATTCTTTAAGGGCCTGCACGATGGCCAATAACTCCCTGTCACCAATCTGATAGTTGCACTCCGCGGAAGACAGTTTCCGGGAGTAAAACCCACAAGGAAGCAGAGGACCCTCTGGTGTTCTACGCTGAGACAGAAGGGCGCCTACTCCCGTCTCAGACGCGTCCACCTCGAGGACAAAGGGCAACCCAGGGTTGGGATGCGACAGAATCGGAGCCGACACAAAGGCGGACTTTAGGGCCTCAAAAGCTCGGATGGCCTCGAGCGGCCAGACCTGGGAATTACTGCCCTTCCTGGTCAGATCCGTGAGAGGCTTGGCCAGCATGGAAAAGTCCCTGATGAACTTCCGATAATAATTGGCGAAGCCCAAAAAGCGCTGCAGGGAACGAAGACCACTGGGCTGGGGCCACTGTAAGACAGCCGAAACCTTCTCAGGATCCATGGAGAACCCCTCAGCGGAAATGATGTAACCTAAGAAGGTTACCTGGGATCGGTGAAATTCGCATTTCTCAAGCTTACCGAACAGCTTGTTCTCTCGTAACCGTTGCAACACTCGTCTGACATCCAGAATGTGGGCCTCCATGGATTCAGAATATACCAAGATGTCATCCAAATAGACTACCACACACTGCTGCAACAGGTCACGGAAAACATCGTTGATGAATTCCTGAAAGACTGCGGGCGCATTGCACAACCCAAAGGGCATAACCAAGGATTCGTAATGACCGGTCCTGGTGTTAAACGCGGTCTTCCACTCATCGCCCGCCTTGATCCTTACCAGGTTATATGCCGCCCTCAGGTCGAGTTTGGTAAAGACCGTGGCCCCTTTAAGGCGATCGAACAGCTCGGAAATCAAGGGTATCGGGTAAGCGTTCTTGATCGTGATGCGATTGAGACCCCTGTAATCGATGCAAGGCCTCAACTCACCGCCCTTCTTTTTCACAAAGAAAAATCCAGCCCCTGCCGGGGACGAAGATTTGCGAATGTGTCCGCGTGAAAGCGCCTCCCTCACGTACTCCTCCATGGCCTCATTCTCCGCTACCGACAGTGGATAGACTTTGCCACGAGGAGGAACGGCACCAGATTGTAACTCTATGGCACAATCGTATGGGCGGTGCGGAGGTAGGGCAACCGCGCGCACCTTATCGAATACATCCCGGTACTCCTCGTATTCAGGAGGCAACAGAGAGTCCGAGGAAGTACACAGCAACTTGACAGACCCATGGATGCAACTAGCCCCACACTGCGGTGACCACGAGAGGATCTCGACCGATCTCCAATCGAAAGTCGGATTATGCTTCTGGAGCCAGGGGTACCCCAAGACCACCGAGTAGTGTGGAGACGAAATAACCTGGAGGCAGACCGACTCTCTGTGAACGGCACCAATGGCTATCCCCACTGGAAGGGTCTCATGAGTCACGTGTGGCGGCAGAAGGGGTCTGCCGTCTATCGCCTCAAGAGCCAGTGGGGAACCTCGAGCCTGCAGAGGAATGGAATTGGCGGCAGCGAACACACTATCAATGAACAAACCACCAGCACCAGAGTCCACCAACGCCTGGGTCGTCACCGAGCCCCCGACCCAGGAGAGGACAACAGTGATCAGTGGTTTGTCAACACGGGAAACCGGGGACTAGGAGACTCCACCCAAGATCTGCCCCCGACAGGATCTCAGGGTACGAGCGTTTCCCGGACGGTTCGGACATGCCAACCGAAAATGCCCACCGAGACCACAGTACATGCATCGGCCCTCGCGTCTCCGGAGTGCCCTCTCCCCCTCGGACAGGCGAGCAAACCCCAGCTGCATGGGTTCACCCCCAGACAAGTCATCCCCAGGAGGCATGGGAGGAGAGGGAGGCACGGGTGGGACAGCAAACGTAGGCACCAATCTGTTAGAAGACCTCCGCAGGTTCTCCTTAAAGGAAGGTCTCTCCCTGAGTCTGGTGTCAATCAAAATCAGGAAAGAAATAAGAGACTCGAGCTCAACTGGTAGGTCCTTAGCTGCAACCTCATCCTTCAAGGCATCCGAGAGACCATGAGAGAAAGCAGCGACCAGAGCCTCATTATTCCAGCCCACCTCTGCTGCCAGGGTACGAAACTCAATGGCGTATTCAGCTACGGATCGTGAACCCTGTCTGATGGACATAAGGAGCTTCGCAGCAGAGGCAGCACGAGCCGGCACATCGAATACCTTCCGAAGAGAAGCAACAAAACCGGAAAACTCGGCAACCACCGGATTGTTGTTCTCCCATAAAGGGCTGGCCCAGGCCAAGGCCTTGTCCGAGAGCAGCGAGATCAAGAAGCCCACCTTTGATCTCTCAGTAGGAAAGGCATGTGGCAGCAACTCGAAATAAATGCCCACCTGGTTAAGGAAACCTCGGCACTGAGTTGGCTCTCCCCCAAAGCGCTGTGGAAGAGGGGCAGAACCGGTCATACCCCGAAACACCGCAGGCGCAACAACAGGTGTCGGGGTAGACTCTGGCGCAACAACCGGAGCGGCAGTAGGAGCGACAACCGACCCATCGGCAACCGGAGCGAAATGAGCCGTGCGTTCAAGCAGGGTTAGCAACGCCACAGCGAACCGACCCAACAGGTGATCCTGCTGATCAAGTCTGGCAACCAGCATGGGTAGCGAGGATGGCCCTGTACCGTCAGAATTCATGGCTTGGTCCTAATGTCACGGAACCATGAACCAGACGTACAACAAGAGATAAATGAAAATAAGAAGGCTTTATTGAAAATAAAGCTGTAAAGCAAAAGTCCAAACGGATGGTGAAACCGAGCAGAGTCTTTGCGAAGCCAGAGGTCAGGAACCAGAAGGGTAGTCAGACGAAGCCAGGATCAGGAACCAGCAGGGTAGTCAGACGAAGCCAGGATCAGGAACCAGCAGGGTAGTCAGACGAAGCCAGGATCAGGAACCAGCAGGGTAGTCAGACGAAGCCAGGATCAGGAACCAGAAGCAGCAGCAGTCTTAGAAGCATGTGAACACAAGAGGACCAAGCAAGGAACTGAAGCCACAGACCTCCTATATATATGAGCTAGGCATCCAGCTCCTCCCAGGGGAAGGAGGAGCCGCAGGGTGGAAGGCTACAAGAAACCCAGGACCCAAGATGGCCGCCAGCACATGTCAAACGAAGGAGAGCAGCAAGCAGGTAAGACCATGACAGGTTGGCTGCATGGGCGGGAGGTTCAAATTAGAGCAGCGCTCCTCTCCTCCTCCTTTTCAGTCCGGGGAGCTGAGGAGAGAGGAGCGCTGCACGTCGTTGGATCTCAGCCAGCACCCCCATCTGTCCAGGCATCACCCCATCTGTGCCTAGCACCCCATTTGTGCCCAGCACCCCCCATCTGTGCAATCAGGTATTTAGGGAAAGGTTAGGGACAGGTTATTTTAGGCAGGGATATAAAGGGAAAGTTAGTGAAAGAAAAAAAAACTTTTGTGATTCATCACCCTAAATCGGGTGTCTGGGGTCCACAGCACAGCTGTGTGACCCTAGACCCCCCCAGGGGTGCTGCAGCTTGCCTCCTCCCCCACAACTTTTCTGGGCCACGGGCAGTTATTTCTGTGGCCTACACTCTTAGCATCCAGCCACTGTTCGCGCATCGCACACCCCACCGCTGATCAACTTTTGACGGTTGATCAGCGATTTAGAATTTCTTATTTTTCCACATTTTTTGCACTTTTTTTTACTTAGTCCTTTTTTTTTTTTGTCTGTTAGGTTTAGGGTGAGTTCGCGAACACCCGTGCCCCCACACACACTGAATAAAGATTTACACGCACACACACACGCAGACACACACTCCCCTATGGCTTGCCGGATGTTCTCCGAGAGTCCAGCTTGCCTCCGACTCCGAGAGTCCTAGTGAGGACAAGGATGACCCCACTTTCTTTTTGTCATCCGCGTCCTCCTCATCATCTAGCAATGATGATGAGCCCCGAAGGCGGCGGAGCAAGGGGACCGCCATGCTAGGGAACCTGTGGCCCACCCTAGTACGAGCCACTCTGGGGATCGCACTAGTTTTCCGGCCACCAGTTAAATCCACC
This sequence comes from Bufo bufo, assembly GCF_905171765.1. Classification (NCBI taxonomy): domain Eukaryota; kingdom Metazoa; phylum Chordata; class Amphibia; order Anura; family Bufonidae; genus Bufo; species Bufo bufo. The sequence goes on along the minus strand of NC_053394.1, from coordinate 130,708,327 downwards.
GGAGCCCCCTGCCGGTGAACTTGTCTGGTGTACCCCAGAGCGTTTTGAGCCCGTGATTCCTGATTTTGTAGGCCAACCAGGAATCCAGATTTCCACAGTGGGCTTCACTGAACACGACTACTTTAGTCTTTTTTTCAGTGACCACTTTGTAAATCTAATGGTGGAGCAAACAAACTTGTACGCCCAACAGTTTGCTGCTCAACACCCGGGCTCCTTTTTGGCTAGGCCCGGTAGCTGGACTCCGGTCAGTGCAGCGGAGATGAGGACAATTTGGGGCCTCGTGCTGCACATAGGCCTAGTCAAGAAACCTAGTGTCAGGCATTACTGGAGTGGGGACGTCCTCGACCAGACCCCACTTTACAGTATGGCCATGACACGTACCTGGTTTGAGGCCATCCGGAAATGCCTGCATTATTCATGTCCCCCCCAAGGTGATCCTACCTATGATCGCCTGTACAAAATCAGGCCGGTCATCGATCACTTTGGGGCCAAATTTGTACAGGCCTATGTACCTGGAAGGGAGGCCGCGGTTGATGAGTCTCTCATTGCTTTCAAGGGGAGACTCATTTTCCGCTAGTATGTTCCCTCTAAGCGGGCGAGGTATGGCGTGAAGCTGTACAAACTTTGTGAGAGTACTTCAGGGTATACTTATAAGTTTTGTGTGCACAAGGGGCGAGATTCCCGTATTCAACCCCCGAGAATGTCCCCCCACTCTGGGTGTTAGCGGGAAACTTGTGTGGGACCTTATGCACCCACTGCTAGATAAAGGTTACCACCTGTACGTGGATAACTTTTATACTAGTATCCCCTTGTTCCAGTCCCTCGCCGCCAGATCCACATCCGCTTGTGGGACCGTGCGGAAAAATCAACGCGGCCTCCCTACCCACCCCCTCCAGGTACCTATCCCCATGGGTGAGACCCATGCCCTTAACAGTGAAAACCTGTTGCTGGTCAGATATAAGGACAAAAGGGATGTCCTTGTACTGTCCACAATTCATGGTAACGGCATCACCCCTGTCCCTGTGCTAGGTACCGCGGCAACGATAAGGACACCACTACTCAGTGTGACACGTGCCCCGATCATCCGGGTGTCACGGATGATATTGCAGATAGCTGGAAGTTATGGATAAACATCCGACTGGCTTGATCCCAAACTAAGGAGCATAAAGGTGACCCCTGGAAAACCCTAAGAGCTCACCCTGACTGCTAAGCTCATACAAAGGTCTCAGAGGTAGACGATTGCATGCCCTCGTACCTAGACTGTGTGACACCTGAAAACCCTATAATAGTGAGGGGACACGACCACCGGCTCCCTGCACTTAATACGGAGGGATTCAGGGTCACCTACAATCAAGCCAGCAAGTAAACACAATACAAGAAAGGACTTATCTGAACAAGCAGTAACAGAAGTCTCCAGCAGTGATCACTTCAATCCAGGAAGTAGTATAAACCGCAAAGTGAGGCAGTATGGGAGGGAATATAAAGGGAGGCAATTAGTGTGAATAGGTGACAGCTGGGAGAAGGAAAGGAGATGACAAAGTGAAACCAAAACAAAGAACATCATGCAAGAGGTACAGAAGAACGTCTGCCAGATCTTCTCAGAGAGCTGGCGGTGACACCGGGCCTCTGTATTGACGGTTGCTTCAGGGAGTACCACACTTCCATGGAGTACTAAATTTATATCCCAATTTAGCCACTGACAATCGGATAAAAAACCGGTTCTCAGACTTGAGACACTAAAACAAAATATTTTTCAAAAATATTATTTTGTAAAACTAAAATAAATTTAAAAAAGTAGACATACAGTATTAGGTATTGCCGCTTCCGTAATAATCTGCTCTATAAAACCCTTCCCCCCTAACCCCTTAGATAAACACGGTCAAAAAAATTAAATAAAAACCGTGCAAGGGTCACCCTACATCACAAAAATTGTAATAGCAAGCGATCAAAAAGTCATATGCCCCCCAAAATAGTGCCAATAAAACTGTCCTCTCATCCCGCAAAAAATGAGCCCCTACTTAAGATAATCTGCTAAAAACAAAATAAAAATGATTCTTAGACTATGGAGATACTAAAATGTTTTTTTTTTTTGTTTATAAAAAGATAATATAGTTTAAAACATAAATAAATAAAAAAGTAGACGAATTAGGTATCGCCGCGTCCGTAAGAATCTGCTCTATAAAAATACCCCCTCTAACTCCTCAGATGAACACGGTAAAAAAAAAAACTGTGCAAAAAAAGGGATTTTTTTTTGTCACCTTACATCACAAAAATTGTAATAGCAAGCGATCAAAAAGTCATATGCCAGCCGAAATGGTGCCAATAAAACCGTCCTCTCATCCCGCAAAAAATGAGCCCCTACTTAAGATAATCTGCTAAAAACAAAATAAAAATGATTCTTAGACTATGAAGATATTAAAATGTTTTTTTTTTGTTTATAAAAAGATAATATAGTTTAAAACATAAATAAATAAAAAACTAGACAAATTAGGTATCGCCGCGTCCGTAAGAATCTGCTCTATAAAAATACCCCCCTCTAACCCCTCAGATGAACACGCAAAAAGAAAAAAAAACTGTGCAAAAAAAGGGATTATTTTTGTCACCTTACATCACAAAAATTGTAATAGCAAGCGATCAAAAAGTCATATGCCCGCCGAAATGGTGCCAATAAAACCGTCCTCTCAGCCCGCAAAAAATGAGCCCCTACCTTAGATAATCAGCTAAAAACAAAAAAAAAAATTACAGACTATGGAGATACAAATTATTATTTTTTGTTTATAAAAAGATAATATAGTGTAAAACATAAATAAATAAATAAAAAGTTGACATATTAGGTATCGCCACGTCCTTAAGAATCTGCTCTATAAAAATACCCCCCCAACCCCTCAGATGAATAATCCATTTTTTCAAATAACAAAGTAAGGGTTAACAGCCAAATAAAACTTTATATTTATTACCCTCATACTGCAGTTTACAGAAACACCACATATGTGGTCGTAAACTGCTGTATGACCAAACGACAGGGCGCAGAAGGAAAGAAACGCTGTATGTTTTCTTGAAGGCAGATTTTGATGGCCTTTTATTTTTGGCATCATGCCCATTTGAAGCCCCCCTGATGCACCCCTAGAGTAAAAACACCATAAAAGCGACCCTATCTAAGAAACTACACCCCTCAAGGTATTCAAAACTGATTTTACAAACGTCGTTAATCCTTTAGGTGTTCCACAAGAGTTATTGGCAAATGGAGATGAAATTTCAGAATTTCCATTTCTGGTAACCTTGCCTCACAAAAATGTAATATAGATAAATCAAAAATCATATGTACCCTAAAAATAGTGCCAACAAAACTGCCACCTTATCCCGTAGTTTCCAAAATAGGGTCACTTTTATGGAGTTTGTAAATAAACCAGTCCAGCAAAATCTGCCTTCCAAAAACCACACGGCACTCCTTTCCCTCTACGCCCTACCGTGTGCCCCTTACAGTAGTTTACGGCCACATATGGGGTGTTTCTGCAAACTACAGAATCGGGGCAATAAATATAGCATTTTGTTTGGTTTGTTAACCCTTGCTTTGTTACTTGAAAAAATAGATTAAAATGAAATTTGAGAATTAAAATATTTGGGCAAATTTTTTATCTTCATTTGCCAATAACTCTTGTGCAACACCTAAAGGGTTAACAAAGTTTGTAAAATCAGTTTTGAATACCTTGAGGGGTGTAGTTTCTTAGATGGGGTCACTTTTATGGAGTTTCTACTCTAGTAGTGCATCAGGGGGGCTTCAAATGGGACATGGTGTAAATAAACCAGTCCAGCAGAATCTGCCTTCCAAAACCATACGGCGCACCTTTCCCTCTGCGCCCTACTGTGTGCCCGTACAGTGGTTTTACGGGCCACATATGGGGTGTTTCTGCAAACTACAAAATCGTGGCAATAAATATAGCATTTTGTTTTGCTGTTAACCCTTGCTTTGTTACTGGAAAAAATTTATTAAAATGGAAAATTTGACAAAAAATTAAAATTCTCAAATGTCATCCCCATTTTCCAATAACTCTTGTGCAACACCTAAAGGGTTAATAAAGTTTGTTAAATCAGTTTTGAATACCTTGAGGGGTGTAGTTTCTTAGATAGTTTCACTTTTATGCAGTTTCTACTCTAGGGCTGCATCAGGGGGGCTTCAAATGGGACATGGTGTAAATAAACCAGTCCAGCAAAATCTGCCTTCCAAAAAACATACGGCGCACCTTTAGTATTTATAATGGGGTCATTTTTGGGTGGTTTCTATTATGTAAGCCTCACACAGTGACTTCAGGCCTGAACTGGTCCTTAAAAAGTGGGTTTTTGAAAATTTCAGAAAAATTTCAAGATTTGCTTCTAAACTTATAAGCCTTGTAACTAGAGTTGAGCGAACACCTGGATGTTCGGGTTCGAGAAGTTTGGCCGAACTTCCCGGAAATGTTCGGGTTCGGGATCCGAACCCGACCCGAACTTCGTCCCGAAACCCATTGAAGTCAATGGGGACCCGAACTTTTGGGCACTAAAAAGGCTGTAAAACAGCCCAGGAAAGAGCTAGAGGGCTGCAAAAGGCAGCAACATGTACGTAAATCCCCTGCAAACAAATGTGGATAGGGAAATGAATTAAAATAAAAAAAAAAAAAAAAAAATGACCCAATATCAATTGGACAGAGGTCCCATAGCAGAGAATCTGGCTTCACGTCAGCAGAGAATCAGTCTCTTCATGCCATAGCAAAGAATCTGGCTTCATGTCAGCACAGAATCAGTCTCTTCATGCCATAGCAGAGAATCTGGCTTCATGTCAGCACAGAATCAGTCTTCATGTCATAGCAGAGAATCAGGCTTCACGTCACCCACCACTGGAACAGGCCACTGTCACACATTTAGGCCCAGGGACCCAGGCAGAGGAGAGAGGTCCCGTAACAGAGAATCTGGCCTTATGTCAGTACAGAATCAGTCTTCATGTCATAGCAGAGAATCAGGCTTCACATCACCCACCACTAGAACAGGCCACTGTCACACATTTAGGCCCAGGCACCCAGGCAGAGGAGAGAGGTCGCGTAACAGAGAATCTGGCTTCATGTCAGCACAGAATAAGTCTTCATGTCATAGCAGAGAATCAGGCATCACGTCACCCACCACTGGAACAGGCCACTGTCACACATTTAGGCCCAGGCACCCAGGCAGAGGAGAGAGGTCCCGTAACAGAGAATCTGGCCTTATGTCAGCACAGAATAAGTCTTCATGTCATAGCAGAGAATCAGGCATCACGTCACCCACCACTGGAACAGGCCACTGTCACACATTTAGGCCCAGGCACCCAGGCAGAGGAGAGAGGTCCCGTAACAGAGAATCTGGCCTTATGTCAGCACAGAATCTGTATTCATGTCATAGCAGAGAATCAGGCATCACGTCACCCACCACTGGAACAGGCCACTGTCACACATTTAGGCCCAGGCACCCAGGCAGAGGAGAGAGGTCCCGTAACAGAGAATCTGGCCTTATGTCAGCACAGAATCTGTCTTCATGTCATAGCAGAGAATCAGGCATCACGTCACCCACCACTGGAACAGGCCACTGTCACACATTTAGGCCCAGGCACCCAGGCAGAGGAGAGAGGTCCCGTAACAGAGAATCTGGCCTTATGTCAGCGCAGAATCAGTCTTCATGTTATAGCAGAGAATCAGGCTTCACGTCACTTACCACTGGAACAGGCCACTGTCACACATTTAGGCCCAGGCACCCAGGCAGAGGAGAGAGGTCCCGTAACAGAGAATCTGGCCTTATGTCAGCGCAGAATCTGTCTTCATGTCATAGCAGAGAATCAGGCTTCACGTCACCCACCACTGGAACAGGCCACTGTCACACATTTAGGCCCAGGCACCAAGGCAGAGGAGAGAGGTCCCGTAACAGCGAATCTGGCCTTATGTCAGTGCAGAATCAGTCTTCATGTCATAGCAGAGAATCAGGCTTCACGTCACCCACCACTGGAACAGGCCACTGTCACACATTTAGGCCCAGGCACCCAGGCAGAGGAGAGAGGTCCCGTAACAGAGAATCTGGCCTTATGTCAGCGCAGAATCAGTCTTCATGTCATAGCAGAGAATCAGGCTTCACGTCACCCACCACTGGAACAGGCCACTGTCACACATTTAGGCCCAGGCACCCAGGCAGAGGAGAGAGGTCCCGTAACAGAGAATCTGGCCTTATGTCAGCACAGAATAAGTCTTCATGTCATAGCAGAGAATCAGGCTTCACGTCACCCACCACTGGAACAGGCCACTGTCACACATTTAGGCCCAGGCACCCAGGCAGAGGAGAAAGGTCCCGTAACAGAGAATCTGGCCTTATGTCAGCGCAGAATCAGTCTTCATGTCATAGCAGAGAATCAGGCTTCACGTCACTTACCACTGGAACAGGCCACTGTCACACATTTAGGCCCAGGCACCCAGGCAGAGGAGAGAGGTCCCGTAACAGAGAATCTGGCCTTATGTCAGCGCAGAATCTGTCTTCATGTCATAGCAGAGAATCAGGCTTCACGTCACCCACCACTGGAACAGGCCACTGTCACACATTTAGGCCCAGGCACCAAGGCAGAGGAGAGAGGTCCCGTAACAGCGAATCTAGCCTTATGTCAGTGCAGAATCAGTCTTCATGTCATAGCAGAGAATCAGGCTTTACGTCACCCACCACTGGAACAGGCCACTGTCACACATTTAGGCCCAGGCACCCAGGCAGAGGAGAGAGGTCCCGTAACAGAGAATCTGGCCTTATGTCAGCGCAGAATCAGTCTTCATGTCATAGCAGAGAATCAGGCTTCACGTCACCCACCACTGGAACAGGCCACTGTCACACATTTAGGCCCAGGCACCCAGGCAGAGGAGAGAGGTCCCGTAACAGAGAATCTGGCCTTATGTCAGCACAGAATAAGTCTTCATGTCATAGCAGAGAATCAGGCTTCACGTCACCCACCACTGGAACAGGCCACTGTCACACATTTAGGCCCAGGCACCCAGGCAGAGGAGAGAGGTCCCGTAACAGAGAATCTGGCCTTATGTCAGCGCAGAATCAGTCTTCATGTCATAGCAGAGAATCAGGCTTCACGTCACCCACCACTGGAACAGGCCACTGTCACACATTTAGGCCCAGGCACCCAGGCAGAGGAGAGAGGTCCCGTAACAGAGAATCTGGCCTTATGTCAGCGCAGAATCAGTCTTCATGTCATAGCAGAGAATCAAGCTTCACGTCACCCACCACTGGAACAGGCCACTGTCACACATTTAGGCCCCGGCACCCAGACAGAGGAGAGAGGTCCTGTAACAGAGAATCTGGCCTTATGTCAGCACAGAATCTGTCTTTATGTCATAGCAGAGAATCAGGCATCACGTCACCCATCACTGGAACAGGCCACTGTCACACATTTAGGCCCAGGCACCCAGGCAGAGGAGAGAGGTCCAGTAACAGAGAATCTGGCCTTATGTCAGCGCAGAATCAGTCTTCATGTCATAGCAGAGAATCAGGCTTCACGTCACCCACCACTGGAACAGGCCACTGTCACACATTTAGGCCCAGGCACCCAGGCAGAGGAGAGAGGTCCCGTAACAGAGAATCTGGCCTTATGTCAGCACAGAATCTGTCTTCATGTCATAGCAGAGAATCAGGCATCACGTCACCCACCACTGGAACAGGCCACTGTCACACATTTAGGCCCAGGCACCCAGGCAGAGGAGAGAGGTCCCGTAACAGAGAATCTGGCCTTATGTCAGCGCAGAATCAGTCTTCATGTCATAGCAGAGAATCAGGCTTCACGTCACCCACCACTGGAACAGGCCACTGTCACACATTTAGGCCCTGGCACCCAGACAGAGGAGAGAGGTCCCGTAACAGAGAATCTGGCCTTATGTCAGCACATAATCTGTCTTCATGTCATAGCAGAGAATCAGGCATCACGTCACCCACCACTGGAACAGGCCACTGTCACACATTTAGGCCCAGGCACCCAGGCAGAGGAGAGAGGTCCCGTAACAGAGAATCTGGCCTTATGTCAGCACAGAATCTCTCTTCATGTCATAGCAGAGAATTAGGCTTCACGTCACCCACCACTGGAACAGGCCACTGTCACACATTTAGGCCCCGGCACCCAGACAGAGGAGAGAGGTCCCGTAACAGAGAATCTGGCCTCATGTCAGCACAGAATCTGTCTTCATGTCATAGCAGAGAATCAGGCATCACGTCACCCACCACTGGAACAGGCCACTGTCACAC